>NC_066884.1:18247317-18454522 GCF_022985175.1 Labeo rohita | reverse complement strand
CACCAGCAAAAATCACGTTTAAAAGCCTCAATTACACAACGATGAATTAAACTGCTTTAAGAGAACGAATAATACCCCTAAATCTACTAATTTAGTGAGGAATAATCTAATAATAATCTGTTTTAATGCATAAGGTAATTTAATTAGCTGCTCTGATAATATATAGTTTTGTTCTATAAATGTCTTACCTTATAAAAGTGGATCACAGCGGTCTCTTCTGCTGCATCTCTATGGCGCTGATAGTATTAGCGCTAACTTCCGGGAACTATTGCGCGCCTCCACGATCCGCCATTGCTGTAAAAAACTGGTCCATTGGAGTCAATGGAGTTGTCGCAACTCTCTCTCTATACGGCTCTGGTCACCACCAATGGTCGACCAATCAAACTGCATTAGGGAAGCGCTTGACACCAAATAAAACAAATAAAGGTATGGGCTAATTTAATAGATGGGGCGATACATAAATGCACGTTATTTAGGTTTTTAAAACTTTTTGAGGTAGCCTAAGTTATGTTTTTATTTGTGAATCATCTGCCGCAGAAATATGCAGTGACTTTATTTCGTTTGATTACTCTACTCGATTTGCAGCTAGATTAGGTGATATTAAAAAGACCAACTCTGTATAGGCAAGCAGACGAGCCCAGAACGCAATGCGTTAAATAGACGTTTTCCTCCAGTAGAAAACCAATATAAACAAAAAACAATGATATAAAAGAGCTGTAGAGATTATTCTTTATGGGAAAACGCGAATGTACGAGGCGTTGTGGTTATTCTGGGCTCACCTGCTTGTGTGTAGTTGTTTTAATAATGAATAGGAGCATATTGAGTTTATGTAGCAGTGTAAAAGTGTTATAATTCATCAAACTTTATTTTGTTACTTTAAGAAAACCTTTGGTTCTTAACCAAGTGCAGAAAGAAAGGCAGTAAGGGGTGGACCATCATTTCATTATAGGGGAGCAGTTGGGAGTATATATACAACATACACAGAATGGAAATTGCAACTGTTTTACACAGCAATTAGTCTTGGTGTTAATCAAATATTCTAATCACTGCATGTTCTTGTTAAGAGAAGCGTTTCATGTTCTTCCGTGTTAATGATGTGGAATACCCCCTTACCTTGATCAATGGTATATCCCCCTGGTGCTGCGCTCTTCAGTCTGCGTGAAACATTCAGAAGAGAGGTATGTGTCTCTGTTAATGAAAAACGCAAACAATTTCCTAAAGCATATTAAATAGACTTTACAATGGAATCAGAACGAGATACATTGGTAATACTATTGTTAACCCTGTTGTGTGTAAAATTAAAAGTTGTACGTGTTTAACACTTTGCATAACTGTATCGCTTTAACCGTGCGATCGATTCTATGAACGGTACAAAGTATCAATTTATGTCCTATGTTCATTTTCATAAGAATGAAGAGGCTTGTTAATGTGAATTTGAGTTCTATTTCATCTCGTTGTGATAAGGTTAGTGGTTAATCCATCTGTGCAGAGTAAAATGCGCGCCAGTAATCCGCGGTGCATTTTGGGTAATGTAGTTCATGACTATATGGTTACAGAGAAGAAATTGAAACTGTGAATTGTGGCTCTAGTATTGTAAGTTGCCTGCATATTTGAATATGGGACAATGTACTAACTAAATGATGTATTTACAGATTGTGAAACAAGAACAAAGACATTTGTTGTAAAGCTGTCCCATTTTATACTTGCAGGTATGAGTTATTGTTCATTTTGTTTTATTATTGTTCTGTTAATCCTCAGTATTTGTAAATCTTATTAATTCTATATAAAAATATGCCTTTGGGGTATGCATTTTATTAAGTGGAACAATTTAAGATACTGTGAAGAAAACAAAGCGTGTAATATGAGTCTGCGTGAAACATTCTGAAGAGAGATTGTGAAACAAGAACAAAGACAAACAAGAACAAATAAGCTCCATTTATAGCCAAACATGATTCCCTCACCTATTACCAATTCACCTGCTTGCTGTTTCAAAACAGTTTATTTGGTTATTCTATAACCTTTTCACTTTTATTTTGGCTCTGTCCCAACTTTTTTGGAGTGGGATGCACACTTCAAATAAATAAATAAATAAATAAATAAATAAATAAATAAATATTTTATAAATAAATATGTTTATATTTACAAAATACATTTAAGTTGGTCAGTGAAAACTTTGGAAATATTTTCTTTGTACTTTTGTCAGTGAAATAAAAGTTAAATAGAATGAACAAATCACAGATTTTGTCATTTTACTAAATTTCCCAACTTTTCTAGAATTAGGGTTGTACTTAGTTTTTTAAGTAAACTTTGAAATATTCTCACAAAATCTATGAAACATAGTAAAGTAGGGTTTACATTTCTTCCATTTGAATGTGTAAATGTGGTATTTACTCACCAAAATAACAATGTCTAATATGTCATTTTTATTTTGTCTTTTTAAATTTGGTGCAACAAGATATATCTGCATCTCAACAACACTGAAGCTGTAGCAATGAAAACCACCAACATGCTTAAAAACTCTGTAAATGAATGCTATTACACTTATTTTAAAAGAATTTACTGTAAAAAAGTACTTCACTGTCTTTTTTGATCAATTCAATGCATCCTTGAAATAAAGTAATTTCCTAAATCATCCTAATCATCCTGAATCATAATGACTCCATACATTTAAATTACTGTAAAAATAACAGTCCTCATTATAAACACAAAATAATATTAATAAACTTTAATATTCAGTGAGGATAATTAGACTACGATTTATTTGATGGGGGGGCGGTGAGGGACCTGGATTATGGGTAGGGGGACGCTGGCCCAAAAAAGGTTGAGAACCACTGCATTATATTAATAAACTGTATATCGAATTTGATCTTTTTAATTGCATCTTAATACATTAAGCCATATTAAGTGTTAACGGTTGTCTACGGGAAGAAAGCGCTTAACGAGAGACTTCTTCTCTCGTTTATATTCTGCTTCATATTCATATTCGTTCATATTCTGCTGTTCTGTGGCCACGGATTTGCGGGTCATGTTTTTATCTCCTACAGATGACTTGCAGGACCCTGTATGTTATGCTAAATTAGTTTTAATCGTTTAACCACCACAGCTTCTTATGTCTCCACTGGCAACACGCACGATTTGTGTGGATTGCAAGTGACATCGCAGGTAGCTGAGAGTGCAGGTGGCGATTGCGAGTGACATCCCTGGTGAAAAAAACAGCATATGCTGGTAGGTGTGTTTTGATGCTGGGATGCTGGTTAGGTATGTTTTGGTGCTGGTTTAAGCTGGTCCTTAGCTGGTTTATGCTGGTCCTTGACCAGCAACATGACTAGCAAAAACCAGCAAAGGACCATCTTAAACCAGCACCAAAACATACCTAACCAGCATCCCAGCATCAAAACACACCTACCAGCATATTCTGTTTTTTTTTTTTTACCAGGGATTGTAATTTTTTTTTTTTTTTTTGTTCTTTTCTTCACCACCTGGCTACTGTTGCAAAATGTTGAGAGATTCGGTTAAAAAAGCCAGCGCGAAGGTGCGCGCAGCTCGCGGCAAAAGTGACAATATTCGAATATTAAGGAAACGATGGCGGACGGAGGAATTTGGTTTTCAAGCTAAAATAAAGTAAAAAACAAAACAAACAAACAAACAAAAAAAAGCTTCTTAAACAGAAGGTGAACATGTTGTTATTCTTGTGGACAAATAAACATGCAAGTCACCGACAGAGTTTCACTTTTCTTTTTGTTTTCATTTTTAAAAGCTGTCATTTACCTCACGTTACGTTATGGAGGCTTTCTTTTAATTTTATTTGATTCCTCGGTGTTTGCTAAACATTCTGTAATTTATTAGTCTGTATAGGCTAATACAGCATGTGGTGTGCCATGCTTCATCTTATTCGTTTTGTACCCCGTTTTATTGTTGTTATGCTGTTAATAAAGAATAGGCAATGAATCCATCTTTTGTTTTAGTCTTAAAAAGTGAAAGGTGTATAAATGTAAGCAAAACAGACAATAATCTTTTCTTGTAAAACGTTACAAGATCGCGAATTCGAAAGTGAAAGTGTCTGAAGCCCGACTTATAGCAAAATAGGACGTCCCGTTTACACAGTTCAAACCAAAAATAATACTACTGATGAAAAAAAACGTAGGGGTTAAGGGTTAACCACTTTCTTTACCATATATCTATGATAAATGTTAATCAGCATGCAATGATTAAAGTTAGTATAGCCAAAAAAGCGACCAATTTATGTGCTCCTGCAGCCGACTGAGAAAGTCGCAAATGAGCGACCCGTGGAAAGAATCTAAGAGTCTAGAGCCCTTGTTAGACATTTCAAAGGGTTTTTACAGTAACTTACTGGCAACACTGTTGAATTGAACTGTTAGAATTTACAGTAGCAAACCGTATTTAATTTACAGTTGCAAACTGTAGCTGTTTTACAGCCAAATACTATTAAAAAGATCAAATTCAACAGTATACTACTGTAATTCATTCATTTTAATATAGATTTCAGTAGATTTTATAAATTTATATATAATTCATTTAAATTTATTTTTACTCTACATAGGTACTACTGACATTCAATTAAAACAACACAATAATTACAAAATATCAAATATTTTATTTAAAACAATGCATGTATAACACTTAAAAATACAGTCTTAAACTGCTGGAACAGTGCATCTTCACCATTTCCCCTGTCTTAGGACGTTTTGCAGTGCATTATGTTGTATCCTCACAAAGAATCTATAGGCAACAGAAACATAATGGAGAAAAAGACATGCAGCCAAAAAATACACAGCCATATGCAAAACCCAGGTCTGCTCCAAAACGTGGCCACCACCTTTGCTCACCATCCACTTTGTTAGTGCCAGAAATGTCTTCTCTGAAAAACAAGTAGAAGAAATGGCACACTTTTAAAAGGAAAACCCCACACAGAATACACAATCATCTCAAAACCATAGTTGTTCTCTTACCATGACCTATCAGTCTCAGAGTGGTTGGCATGCTCATGTCTTTCTTGATGCTTCATTGCAGTTGCCTTTAAAACACAAACACAACAAAATGCAGTAAATCTTAAATTCAATTAATAATTATAACAAACTAATTCTAAAACTAGAAAGGCAGCTAACAGTTAGCCATATAACTTGTCTAACCCAGCTAACATAGGATTTTTTTTTCTCAATAGGCTACTGGCCAACATTATACTAACACCTGAACAAAATTTCACATCAGTTAACCTAATGTTAATATAAGATAAGCGTTGCTCGTTGAAAATTATTTTAATTCAGCAGCTTAATTTAATAAACTGACAAAAGCCGTTTGAAACGACAGCGCAGTTTACTATAGTAAAGTTTGTAACCGCCATGTTGAGGAGTAAATATTACTAGGTTAAACTGGTGTGCAAAAATCTGACAAACACTCAGACAAACGTATATATATATTTACCTTACTTGCTGGTCTTAATCTCTCGTAAATTGTATCGACACACAGCGCGGATGTTCTCCGGAACTCTTTCGCTCTCGCGGGTTCATCCCCCGGGCAAACGCCGCGACGCTGCCCGCTGCTTCAGCGTCTTCCTCGGACACGAGTGGCGCGGCGCAGCGCGACTCGACAAAAGAAGACAATATAGAACTCATTAAATATACAATATACAGTGGATGCTTATAGTACAGTAATGCCCCGGTATATTTCTGACTTACAGATGTGTCTGACATGAAGGACAAACGGATTTTCCAGTCATTACAAGCGATGCAACACATCCGGTGTAGGTCGTCCCAAGCTGTTGTGGCGTTGTAGACGCGGTGTAAGGCAAATCTTGTCAATCCAAATATAATAAATGAGGAAAATAAAACAACCTCAATAGAACGCCGCCAATGAGAACGTTATTACAGCAAATACAGTAGTATACAGCAATTTTAAAAAATACAGTAAAGTCTCTGTATTTGGGGTCTGACGTCACAGAAAATTCCCATAATGCAATGGTTATTACAGTTATTTACTGCAAAGGGAATTTGCAGTATTATACTGGGTGACATACAGTTAATAACTGTAGAAATTACAGAAATGTCTAACAGTGTGGATTTTGATAATATTATTGAAACATAAAATACATTGGCGATTACTTTGCTTCATTACTTCATGCTACATTTACCTTGATTCAATGACCTTGTAAATGACATTCTGACAAGGTACATAAGATGGTGAGTTTTAGGCTGTTTGGTCACCTGACTATTCTCAGGATTTTCAGTATCATTTATTTATTTATTTATTTTTCCAGAAAATAAGTCAGCTGTAATAATGGGAAGAACAGGTAAAATTTAGCTTGTTTGTTATTTTATGTATCCATGTAAATTCACTCTCTATTTGATGTCTATCGTTCTAGGGTGAAAGGAACACTATTTATCTACAAACAATCAATATAATTTATTGTGTATATTAAATAATTTATTGTTTATTTATCAGTGTAGGCCTACGTTATCAATGACAAACCTGTCCATGACTGTTCAGCCATGAAAAACATGTCAAATAGTCACGTAATGGAATGCATCATAGCAACAGTGTATTTTTAAAAACATGACATTTATTTAATAGTTTTGATTTCAATTATCTGACAGCTAGGTAAATTTAGGTTAGATAATGTTTGCTTTCAAATGAAACCTGATTTGATATTTTGTTATCAAGTGCAATTACAATTCACACATTTTTTGGAGTGCCTTAAGTTTTCAAACACTTTTGTGGTCACTAGTTACAGATAACGGTATTTTCAAGGCTGGTTGTAAGGATCAATGGATCATCTCTGCTGCCCTCTACCGGATTGAGGCAGAACTCAATTTGTTTTTAAATACTTGAAGTACCTTCAATATGATATCAGTCTAAAGTATTTTTTTTTTTTTTTTTTTCATTTGTGACAAGGTTAAGCTAAACCTGACTTCCCATAGCCTACGGCATTTGATTTGTTTGTCTCCCATCATTTTGCTGTCAACGAGCAAACAAAATTATGAAAATCTTTAAATATTTTACAAAAAACACTTAACATCTAATTTATAAATTAATGTAGTAATCACTAGGTTGATATCTGGAATTTAAATTAAAGGTTGTCTACATTAATTTGGAGCCTACACTGCATCACACAACACACTAAATTGATAATCTATATTTTAGTTATAGCTTCAAAAGCTGCAGTGTAGAAAAGTCAATTTATTTGATATTTTCTTTATTTACTGACCTTGACGCACAGTCACAAGGATCTGCTGGGGTCCTCCTTGTAATTTAATTTCCTGTTTTATTCCAGCATGGTTGGACCATATGATGTTGATTTGGTAGACAAAAGTATTTCTAATACTTTTAGACATTTCATCACCCTGATATTTTTTGTGTAATACCCCAAATCAAATACCACAATTCATTTTAATTCAGAAATTAAAAACATTGTCATCATAGATGCTCTGCTGAAGTCATTGCATGTATGACTGACATATTTAATGTATTTCTGAATATATTAATAGAGAGGATAAACAATGAATGTCATATAATAAATTCAGATATTTGAAACATATGAAAGTAATAAGAAAATGCTAGAGGCATCACATTTTGCTGAGATTGCTTTGTCTTAATTATTGCAAAAGAATAGTTGGGAAACAGAAAATGAGTTGTATAATTTGGTCTGGAGTAAAATTATGTGAACCACTGATCTCAATATACTATTTTAATATACAGTACATTTGTAATAATTGTAATAACTGCAGATTCTCATATCATTTCACAGCTGATACATTTTTTTGTTTAATAAAACATTTATGAAAAATACACAATGCTTCCTCTCTTGTTGTGCAAACTATAAAACCAAAAGAACAGTTTGTAATGGACTGTAGGTAAGTTGTAATATTTTACATAATCATTTTTTAGGTGACTTGAAAATCATAGGAATAATTTTAGTGAAACTATATTGATGAATTTGTTAGTAGTTTACTCCTATGTTTACTTTCCAGGTCAACTCCCGTATGTGTCATGTTGTTATGGGTAACAACACAAACAAATACTTTGTGACTCTGTGCCAGTAGTCAGTGAAAAGAACTGGACTAATCTATTACTGTGACAACTATCATAAAATAAAAAAGAATCATAAAGCTAATAAAAGGTCCATAGATTTACCTGTAAAGAAAAGGGTGGGCTTTTTTTCTTTCACTGTAAAAACTGTTACTTAGATTCAACTCAAAAAAATTAAGGCAACATTTTCCAACTACTTTTTGTAAGTTTAGTGAACTTCTTGTTATTTTGATTTGGTAAAAATCAGTATTATTTATTTTACTGTATGCTAAAAAATTAAGTAGAGTCTACAATATAAAGCAAAACATTTGAGTTTAACCATTGTGACAAAGAGCAGCATATTGACCAAATCATACTTAGTTAAAATAAGTAAATAAAAAATTAAACTTTTTGATTTTAATTCATTTACTCTATTACTCTATTAATTTAGACAAATTATTTCTGCAATCCACTTGAAATAATTAGTTAGCATTGCCATAACTTTAATAAAGAAAGAGAGGTATTTGTTTCCAACGTTTATTACTCTATAACAGCTGCCATATACAAACAATTGGGTGCACTAAGTTTCTGTAATCAATTTCTATGTTAATGTTGTAAACATTTTAACATTAAAAATTACAGAAACTTCTAACCTCATCTTTAAGTGCAGCATAGAACACTAAAGGACTGACTTTAGTGCACAGTACAGTACATTTTCCTATGTATTAAAACATAATAAACTAATACAATAACATGTTTCAAGCACAATCTGCTATATTTCAATAAAACATTTGACATTGAAATAAAATAAAATAAAGGGCCTCTGACCTCAGCATTTGATATAACAAAACTAACTTCAGCACATCAAGTGCCCAAAAGCTGGAGACTTATCCAGGAACTGAAGAAGTCTGTGCTTGACTACCACACTGTTCTAAGTTAAACTGCCCACCGAGCAAGAGTGATGAAGCAAAGAAACATAAAAAAGCATAATCTTACATAAATCCTTACAAGAACACCTTTGACACACAACATTTGAATTTAAAATAAAACACAGGAAGGCAGGATCACAGCATTTGACAAGAAAGAACTGACTTCAGCTTCAATCCGTAAGTGCACAGTACAGTATATCTTAGTATGTATTAAAACACTTTACCATAAAATGGTTTATATAACAGAACCTCTGAACCGCAGCCAATTAACAATTAAACATTCACAACAATCTTCTGAAAAACTCAACAAAAACACAACAAGATTGCCATTTAGTGTGAGGTTGGCATTTGACCAACTAACTCAGAAGTTTGTTTTTGAGTGTCATGAATTGGGAGGAAGGCTTTGGGCGCAGTGTGTCAAGTCCCACAAAAAGTCTTTGGAACACCTCAAATGTTTTGCAGAGTTGTGGTGGATACTGCAGGTTCAGAGCATACGTCATCCCCAGAAGCAGGCAACATGCCCTGGCCAGATTTCAGAAATCAGTAAGCACTGGGATTCCCTCAATGATGATGCCCACTGCATATGGTTCACGTCAGACATATATCTGCATATACACTGCTCTCCGTTTTTCCCTGTATGAGAATAAACAGAACAATAAGTGGCAACAGAGAACAATCTTCAAAAGCCAGGTGTGGTTAAGTAAAAGTACTGAAAATGCCACTCTTACAGTTATATCATCAGATGATTATGACTCCTGTATTAATGTAAAACAAGGATTTTACTTTTGTGAAACTGCAGTTGAAAAATATGACAGTATTTTTTAAATCAAGTCTACAAGCAACTGGAAGACCAAAAGGTTAATTTTGGACCCTGGTTCCTGCACATACATTTGGGTGTTTGTAGGTGTGTTTTTGAACCTTTGACAGAGCCAGACTAGCTATTTCCACCCAATTACAGTATTTGTTCTCAGACAAGCTAACCAATCCCCAACTCTAGCTCCGTACTATAACTTAGACAGACATAAGATTGATACAGTATCTGAGGAATAAGTGCTTTTCCTAAAAAAAAGTCAAACTATGCTTTTTAAACAATACTTACATAGTAGTCAGAGATGAGCTCTTGCCCACTCTCTCCCATGTATTCAATGAGGCATCTCAGAGTTACCACAGAGGTACTTGGATCCTATAGTTGGTAAGTGAATAATGAAAAAACTGAATCTTGCAGGCAATATAACAACAAACATACAATCCCATTATCAGTGTGGTTCTGCACTACCTATTCAACAGAGCTCTATATTATATATAATTAGGAGCTGTAAACAAATTTTTTTTTTTTTTTTTTTTTTTTTTTTTTGCAATATTCACCCAATTAGGCAAGACAAGTAAATAAAGTACTTATTGTATTAATATGCATCTGCAACATTGTTACTACTTTTGCCTCACCTGTATCAGTTCCAATAAAAGTTCTTGATGCGTTGACCAGCCGCTCCAGATCAGTAGATCTGATGGTCTTCTAAAGAAGCAACACAAATGAAAGAAGAGTTTATGAAAACCTCAGGATCATTTATGTTATTGCAATGCAAAATAAATATTCAATCTTTTTAGTTGAACAAATGGTTTAAGACAATATAAAATATTTCAACCAAATATATCAAAATATTAAGTTAAAGCTTTTACGAATTTTTATGATACGTTGCAGAGAGAGGCGCCAAAAATATAATGTCCTCATCTTTTTCAATCATGCAGGGACAACAACTGTGACTACAAACCTAGCAGTTAAGGTAACTTTTAACTGACACATGTACAAGGATGAGAGACCATGCTACTAGTGTTTTGCTAGCTAATTCGGAAAGACGCAGAACATTTAAGACGAGTGATTTGAGACAAAATAATTCACATTCACCGAGGCTAACGTTATTAGACTCCTTAAACAAACAAAACGACGATGTTTTTTTTTTTAAAGTACCCAGACTAAGTAGAAACATAATCTGGCAATATATCTCACATATACCTATCCTACGTTAACGTTAGCGATAGTTGTTTAAAGATTAATGTTAATTTCATGACCTTCGGTAAGGCCGCATGGCGCCTGCAAAACTGACAACTTAACGTTACTGTCTGAAACCTGGCGACGCTTTTACATTTTATAGTGCAATAAATGCGTGCTCATTCGGCTAAAACCTAACTTTATGCGATGTAAATAGTTACTTACATGTGTTGCACGTTGTATAAAGCCCCCAAAAACTCCAAAGAAATCCGAAACTGGTCCGGTACAGGTGACAATGAGCAAGGATGTCGTTGTTCTGCTGCAGCATGTGAGCGGGTCGTGACATTTTACTTTGGATATAAATACTTAAATAGAGTTTTGTAGAAGCAATTTATTGTAAAGGTCAGTAAAAAACAATTTTTTGATAGGTAATAATAAGTTACAAAAACAATCACACTTTTTACTTATGTAAAACTTAAATGAATTCAAAAAGAAAAGGGAATCAATTTATTGGAAGAAATATACTTTTTAAAATAAATTCCTATAGATAACACCCTTGAAGAGCTTTTTACAGTGTTCCTAAGACCTCACTTATTCACACACCCATCTGCTTTCTAAGACTAAGCCTCTGACAATTCAACAGTTTAACTGCCAAAATATCCTAAATTTGTTTAAGCAGACGGCATCACCATGAAACAAAAAGTAATGGTAATGGCTAACAATCTTAATACGTATTTGCTAATAATGACAAGAAAACTTTTTTATTTAATTTTTATTAAATTCTGACTAAACCACACTTACATTTTCAATAATAAATGCAAATCAATACATGTATGACCAGTAAATCCTGAAAGTCAGCACCTGCCACAATGTCCTTTGTTTCAGTAAATGTAATTTCATTAACAATATTGATAAAACAAATTAACATAAAAAATGCAGAATATACTGAAAAGGTATTTTGTTTAGTAAATGGTAAAAGAGGCTCTGACCCTTTGATCTAAAGTCATTGTATAGTAAAACAAGTTAAACATTCAATGAGGTAAATAGTCCCACAACAGTATAATAAATTTTTTGCACAAACCACCAGATTCCCACAAATCTGTAAACAGTACAAAGTCACACAGTCACACATTTTACCAAGTTTGTGGACTAAATGCGTATTATATGTATTCCATTCTATTTAACATGCACAATTATAAAATATGAAGAACATAACTGGATCGCATTCAGTATAACATTTCTTTCCAACCATTTAACTCTCCATTTCAAGTTGCCCAGTGCAGATGTCAGTTTTGATATCTCTTTGCTCTAACCAGCTTGATTTTATTCATTCAAACCTGCAGCTTGAAGAACCTGTCTCATGTCATTTATCATGTCATTTAGTGCTCCATGCAAGACAGTGTATGTTGTTTTGAAGGCCTCAGATGCATTCATAACACTGGTTGCAATAAATTTAGCATCAAGCAGATCATCTAAGCATTTCACAGGTTTTGTCATAGTTGTACGAGGCCTAATAGCCAGTTTGTCCACCACTGCTAATGCTAAAGGAGACTTTATAGCTGATTTCAGCTGTGAGAGTGGCTTGTTCATTCTCTCTGACAGTTTGATGAGTGATTCCTCATTCAAACCCAAAGCATTATGACAACTTATGAGAAAGGTCATCAATACCGTCTTGTCAATGGCCAGAGATAATACAGGAACTGGGATAATGGCACCCAGACCTGAGCTCAGTGCTGCAAGCCAAATAAACTTCTCCATAACCTCTTTTTTTTTCTCTAACATAGCCAAAGAGCACACAGGCACAGACTGGATCAGAGCAAATCTCTTGTTTTCTGAAAGCTCTGACTCTAGGGTATCTACCAGGTCTTTGAAGTCATATTTTCCCAAGTCATACGAGGATATCAGAAACACCTTGGGGTCTCCTAGCTCCTTCAGATTTCTGTGGCAGTTCTCTCTAATCGTGCAAAGTACCTGATGCTCATCAAAATTCTTTGTCTTCGCCACCGACCGAATGTCATTATCAATCTTGGTTCGGACAAAATAAAACTTCTTCTGCTCTTTTTGAATCTCCTTGGCCAGAAATACATCATTTTCCTTGAACCTCTCTGAGGAAATGATGAGAAATAAATCATACGTCTCAAATTTCACCTGCTTGAGGAATTTGTTAGCCTTGAAATTAGGCGTGCCAATCCCTGGCAGGTCCCACAGTCTGACGTTTGGCTTTGTGGGATGGGTGTACATGGTAGCTTCTGTTGTTGTTTCGGTTATTCCTGTTGGTGCAGAATTGTCATCATCATCATCCAGACCTCGAAATGCATTAATGAAGGCAGATTTTCCTGCTCCTGTTTCTCCAGTCACTGCAATATTCAGAGTGACACTGTTGAGACTGTCCAATTGCTCCTTAGCCTTTGCAGCAGCTGCGTTTGGGTCATGTTCTCCTACTCTCTCCAAAGCTTTAGAGAAATCCAAGTCAGCAGAGGAATCTTCCGTCATTATGCCTGATTAAATTCTTCACTGTAAAAAAACATACAAAATTTATAGTAGTTATAAATAATTGATTGGTTTGAGTAATTTTTACTACAGTAAAGTCACACTCAATTATCTCCCATTTATTCACTAATTATAACTAAAGTTGTATATGTATACCACAATGTGTTTTATTTCTTATTTCAAAATTCATATTTATTATTATTTTATATTGAGGTAACCAATCTTTAGGAAAATGTAAAAACAAAAAACGTCAAAATATTAAAAGGTGTGTAGTTGAACTACATATACAAACATGTACCACAAAAAAAAGGTTTATAAACGGTTTAATTTTTTTATTGTGTGAGATGTGATAATGCGATAACAAATACATTATTATGTGAGACTACGAACAGATTTCAGCATAGAAAATGAACACAAATTGTGAACAATTAAAAAAAAAACATATAATTTAGCGCTCAGCATTAGATTCAATTAAAGTAGTGTCACTGACTTCAGAAAACATGCATGCACATTGGAATCTATTTTTTAAAAACTACTGTATGAAGACATGGTGATACTTTAATTCATGTTATAATCAGCACGTAATCTTACGAAATCCATAACAGTGGCAGAAAATGCATACATGCTCTATAAAATTAAGACCACATTCTTGAAGAAACACACGTTCAAGTCATCTAGTCACTGCATAGTGTGTCCAGCTCAGCCTCCTTTCTGATTTTTCGAGCAAGATCTGCCAGTTCATTTAATCCTTCTTTCAAGAGGTAATAAGTAGTACCGAAGGATATTCCTGCAGCAGCAGCACTGCCTACAACTGGAAGGAGACTTGCAACGTATTCAATGGTAGCAAGTGATGCAAGTGCAACAGAGACTTGTAATCTGGCCACTGCTTTTTCTCGGACAGCAGATGCCAACTTTGATTTGACCACATGTTCCAGCAAGGGCTTGTTCACTCTTTCTGAAAGCCTTTTTAGTGATCTGTCATCCAAACCAAAAGCATAGTAGCACCTTGTGAAAAAAAGTATCACCATGCTTGCATCGCATGCTGCTGATAGACCAGGCACAGGGACGACTGCTATACCACCAGAAGCTAGAGATGCAGCCCAGATTATGCCTTGAAACATCTTGATCTTCTTCTCAAGAGATTTGGCAGAGCACACTGGCCAGGCTTGTAAAAGAGCAGATCTTTTATGGTGCGGAAGCTCTTCTTCAAGAGTGTTTCGAAGTCTTTCAAAATCATATTTTTCCAATTCAAAAGATGATATCAAGAATACTTTGGGGTCTCCCAGTTCTTCCAAGTTTTTCTGACAGTTCTTTCTTATTTTGCAAAGAACGTTCTGCTCATCAAATCCCTTTTTTCTTTGCTCTGATCTGATGTCATTGTCAATCTTGGAGCGAACAAAGTAAAATTTTTTCTTCTGTTTTTTTATTTCTTTAGCCAACATGACATCATTCTCCAGGAACCTCTCTGAGTTAATTATAATGAAGAAATCATAGGTGTGAAACTTGACATCTTTCAGGTATTTATTTGCTTTGAAGTTTGGACTTCCTATTCCAGGCAGGTCCCAGATTTTCACATTTGGCATTCCAGGATGCTCATACATGATGGGCTCCATTGTAGTTTCTGTGACTCCAGTATGTGCTGCTTCATCATCATCTTCATCTACACCTCTAAATGCATTTATAAAGGTGGATTTCCCAGATCCTGTCTTTCCAGTCACAGCAATGTTAAGTGAGACATTCATTAACTGGTCAAATGTTTCTTTAGCTTTTGCTGTGGCCTTTTCCAGGTTGGACTCGCCTGATTCCTTTACTACCTCAGCAACAGCAGGGTCTTGACTTTCCATGGTTTAAACTGTAAAAGTTATAGAAGTATATAGAAGTATGTGTACTTCAACATTAATTTATCCTCGAAACCTGAATGCTACTCATTCCTGTAATTACAGTGATCGTCAAATTGTCTCAGTGGTGTGATTGACATTCAACCCTGAAGTGCTTAGTTTAATAAATGGATTCAAAGACCTTGTTGCCTGATTATCTTTCTTTGTTGTTCCTATAAGTCAGGGACTGCAATAATGCTCTGATTCGTTTTGTTTTTAAAGTTTATCAAATAACATTTTACATAATAAAAACATTGAAATAGATATAGCATATGCATATTATGGTTAGATGGTATCTGCTGTGTTATACTGACCTTTTGTTTTGGGAGGTTTTATTGTTGTATTGCCCTGTGTGCACCTCTTCCCTGTCAGGGTAAAAATTAACCAAGATTTATAAAACAAACATTATGGAAACAGATAACATTAATAATTTGTTTCAGCAGCCAAGTAAAATATATAAAATATACTGCTTAAAATATACACATATTTAGTTTCTGAACAAAAATACTGAATTGTATTAAAATATAAAACTGGCTGTTAAATTAAATATGGCTAAATTAGGCTACAGTTTGACAATATATAGCTACACTACAAGAAAAAGAGACGAATCATACAATAATAATTATAAAAGGTTATAACAAAAATCAAAGCTTTCATACAATATTCGGTTCATGTTTATTTTTGTTATTGCATTTGATAAAGCAGCAAATAAAGTTAGTGTAATTTTAGAGATATTTAGTGACTAATATTAATACTAATACTTCATGCATAATATGCATTAATGCATAATACTTATTAAAAAATAAATCAATTATATAATGAAAATGACAACAAATTTGACCACTTACTGTTATTTTGGAGTTCCAGCAGTAGTAAAACAGCGACTCTTCACTTATGAGAGATGCTTAACAAAGCGCTGCAAAATTTCTACAAATAGAAAATGAATATGATTGAAAAATTAATCGGCTGCTAAATACCGAGCTGTTATCGTCACAGTTTCGAAGACTTGGTTTCTTCTTCCTTCACGCCTTCCTACCCGTTTCAACACTGACGTGTCTTGTGTTGGGAAAACGAAACTCACGACAGATGAGTGACAGTCCAAACAGCCAATCAACTCGCCGCCCTGTATCTTTAACATTACATTTGCTTCATCCATTTCTTAATTTTAGCTGTTTTCATGTAGCGTATAGGCTACACTGTAATGAAAGTTGTAAATAAAAACATAAGCAGATAATTGGAGTATGAAGCGACTATTAAGGAATTGCCTAGGCGTTCCAAAACGCTTAGCCATGCTTCAGTTTTTGACGCCTTGAGAGTGAAAACGAGCAGCTAATGTTGCTGATGTTTTTAGGGGAGAGCGGAGATGGTTGGTAACATTTTTGACGTTTCTGTCTGTATCTAGGAGTTCTTTTAAGCCAGTGCGTTCAAAATGTGATTCAGACTACTAAATGATGTATCTGTTATCTTTTCAGCACAACCAGAAACTGCATGGTTTAGTTTCAAACATGAGGAGCGAAATGTCATTTACCCCGTAGTCCGGGTTAGTTGTAAAATACCCAAGGTGAGATGTAACTTTATTCAATAAGGAATTAGACAAAAATAAATTTTGGAAGCTTTTATTCAACACAGACTTTTCAACATAATGTGTGGGTGTTTGCGACAAAACTGAATAAAACGAGCAAATGTGCGCCAGCTTCAGCAACTGAACACTGTTTATGTGTGTGTGTGTGTGTGTGTGTGTGTGCTACATTAGTATCATGATAATAAAACTGAATACTCTGCATGTGTGTGTTTAAGCTTGTTTGTTTAAATGTTTGTAACGCATTACTTTTTAATTTACAAGAAATATCTGAGTTACTTTTTCAAAAAAGTAATGCCAGTTCCTTTGTTTTCATATTTATTGACTGACAAGTCTTCTGTCCCCATGCTGAGAGAAACTGGAAATACAGAGGCGTTTTGTGTGTTGTGTAAACATGATGTTACTGTAGTTCTAGACTAAATGTGAACATGCATTAATTCATCTCACTCAGAAAAAAACAGATTCAGTACTCATCAAAATTAAATAAAACAGTGAAATATAAACCTGATATGTTAACACAAATTTCCTTTATGTATTTAATGCCATTTTATTAACCAATGTCTTTGGTACAGACCTTTGATGATCCAGTTCAATCATACTAATAAGCAAAAAAAATTAAATAAACTAAAATCTGTGCTTTATTAGTTTTTAATTGCTGAAGAGTGTCAAACCTTCTCCTGCGTTCTACTGTACAGACGTGAATTTATTTTTCCTTTAGCCTAGGCTTATTATAGGCTTATTTAGGCTTATTCATTTCCTTTTTGGTGTGAAAGCCAGGGCTTTTACATTTGCTAAAAATAGAACTTATAGAACATATATATATATAAACAAGCAAGCCCTGCCCAGATTTAAAAAGAAACGCGAAAGTAACTCAAAAGTAACATAACATTATTTTTAAAAGTAACTTTCCCCAACACTGGTTACAACTAACCCAGTGTTTTGTCACCATGGCGTAGCTCACCTTACAGCTTACAACCAAAACATTAGCACAAACAACTTGCATGAAAAATATCTGAAAATGTGTGAAGTGAATCAGGTGATTGTAACTTGTTTTTTATTTGAGAAAGCGGAAGTGTTACAACTGACCCATGTTATAACCATCCCAGGTCTTGCAGTAACTCCAAAAGCCAATAAAAAACTATATACACCTTTTAATTTCTATTATGTACAATAAGACATTAGACATTATGCATAATTAAAAATCAGATAGAAAAAAAATGAAAAATGAAACTATTAGATAATTAAAGTGACCACATTCCTGTGAATAGTTTACATACACTTTAAAATGTATTCTTTTATAACTATGAAGACAAACAGTAGTGGTAACTTGTGGTTTCTACACACACTCAGCACATGATGTAACACATAACATCATACGAACATTCAAAAGCAATCTAAGACCACATTTTTAAGATGATAAAGAAACATGTTCAGAACTGTTATTATGCATGCAGCACAGCTTCTTGAATGGCAGGAACATAATTTGAGTATTTTGTGAGTGATTGTGACCCCACAAAATGTGTCAAAAAGTCTTAACCACACTAATTAGTTGGATGACCTCTTGACTGTGATCTCAATATTTTAGTAGACATCAGTCAGACCTGCCACTTTCAGCACTTCTTTGGCTGTATCAGCGAGATCCTGAACTCCTGCACGCAGAAGGCCCAGTGTTGCAGAGTAAGACATTTCTGCTGTCTTTTTACTCCCTACAACAGGAACCATGCTCCATGCAAATTTAACAGCTGCTTCCTTACTTGTCAGTGCAGACAGCTCCTTATTACTGAGTTTCTTTTGCCTAACAGCGATCACTAGAGGTGACTTTCTTACAGATTTCAGGGATGGATTGTTGACCCTCACCGACAGTTTATCTATTGACTCATCATCCAGGCCGAATGCATAGTAACACTTGGTGAAGAAAGCCAGCAAAATGGCAGCATCACAAGCTATGGAAAGACCAGGCACTGGAGCCACAGCAATGGAACCAGAAGCGACAGCTGCCGACCAGGTTTGCTTCATAAACATTTCGATCTTCTCCTCCAGAATCTTGGACGAGTATATTGGCAAGGACAAAACCAAGGCATCTCTCTTGTGAGCAGGTAGCTGCTTCTCCAGTGTGTCAACGAGGGTTTGAAAGTCATATTTGTGCAATTCAAAGGAGGAAATCAGGAAAATTTCTGGGTTATGCATATCCTTGAGGTTTATATAGCAGTCTTCACGAATTTGTGAGAGGACTTTCTCCTCATCAAAGTCTCTCCATTGAGATTCCGCTTCAATGTCATTGTCAATCTTCGAGCGGAGGAAGTAGAACAACTTCTTTTTCTCTTTAATGGCTTTAGCCAGCACGATATCATTTTCTTTGAATCTCTCTGAGGAGATGATGATGAAGAAGTCAAAGGTGTCAAGTTTCACCTCCTTTAGATAGTTTTTGGCTTTAAATTTGGGGCTTCCAGTCCCTGGGAGATCCCATAATTTTACATTGGGCATTGTAGGATGTGGGTACACCGTTGATGTCACTGTCGTCTCAGTCACCCCTGTGGGAGCTGCACCAACGTCGTCGGGTTTAAGACCTCGTATTGCATTGATAAATGTGGACTTCCCTGCTCCAGTAGATCCTGTAACAGCAATATGAAGTGTGACGTTGTCCAGGTGCTTGAGTTGTTCTTTAATACATTCTGTTTCATAATTGTGTTCAACAGAATTAGTGAGCACAACATCAGGTACTTCATATATATGCTCATCTTCTTGCGTTTTAGGTGCTGTGTTTAGACTTTCCCTCTTCTTAGTGCTTTTTGATTTTAAATGTGCGTTTTCTTTTGCTTTACACTTGAAGACATTATCTGTGTCATCTTTTCCACAATCGATCAATCCATTTGTGTCCTCATTTGTCAGCTCAAATGCAGTTTTTGGTTCGCTTTGTTCCTTTTTCTTGTGGTGTTGTTCTGTTGTCACTTCCCATGGTTCCTCAGCCTCGGTTTGCTCATTCAGCCCCTCAAAACATTTTTCCATCCATGCTCTGTCAAAATCGCACACTACAGATTTTTCTGACTGTTCAACAGTTGATTCATTTGTTATATGTATCACTTCTTTCTCTGCTTGCTTTTCTGTATCACTCTCCTTTACTTTTCTCATGTGTTGTTGTTCTGTTGTCACTTCCCATGGTTCCTCAGCCTTGGTTTGCTCCTTTAGCTCCTCAAAACATTTTTCTATCCATATCCTGTCAAATTTGGACAATACAGCTTTTCCTGGCTGATCTACAGTTGATTCATTTGTTATATGTATCACTTTTTTCTCTGCTTGCTTTTCTTCATCACTCTGCGTTTCTTTTCTCACGTGTTGCTGTTCTGTGGTCACTTTCCATGGTTCTTCAGCCTCGGTTTGCTCATTTTGCTCCTCAAAACATTTTTCCATCCATATCCTGTCAAAATTGCACAATACAGCTTTTTCTGACTGATCAACAGTTGTTTCATTTGTTATATGTACCACTTCTTTCTCTGCTTGCTTTTCTTTATCACTCTGCTTTTTTTCCCTCAGCTTCTCTCTTTCCTTCACCTCATTAAGTTTTGATTCAACAATCCCCATTACAGAACAAGAATGCTCTTTGCGTTTCTCTGGTTGTTTCTCCATGGTTTTAATGATTTTTGATTGGACGATTCCTAGGGACTCCAACAATTCTGTGTTTCTCTGTTGCTCTTTCAACACAATGTCCTCGTGAAAGCATTCAGTAAGGTTATCAGCTACTTCTATATGATCAGGACTTGTGTAGATTTTGAGGAAAGGGTCCATAAAGACATTGACTTCATCTGACATGATGTCTCTGAAAAAGCAAAGCAACTGGGTAAATGTCAATAAACTCAATGTTAATTTTTTTTTTTTATTTTTTTTTTTTTTTACTGCTAGTGAAACGTTTCTACATTAGTTTTGCAGTAATAGTGCCATTTTTTTGCAGCTAAAATTATAAACTGTTTTATCCTCATAGAATAATGCAGCTGTTTACACTAGAGGTCACTGTCTACACATATCTAAGTGTAATTTAAACGTGTAGTTTACAAACCATTCAGTGAAAAATATATAATTTCTGACTTTATTATCGTAGAAATAAACACTTTATCTTTTCCTTTTAAATTAAGTCAATATATTTAATACATTGAGACTTCTCATAGTGCTTATATAAGTTGTATGTATTTTTTTTAATGTTGCGCTGACATCTAGCGGCGTATAGGATGGACTGTTGGTACACTGTTTGCTTTTTCCGTTTCCACACCAAAACTAGGGACTGAAAAGAAGTGATTTTTCATGTGACATTTCCTTTACTTAATAATTAATAATTTTTCATATTTGCCACAATTAGCTCATAAACACAAAAAGCTTTTTTGTTCCAACTGTACCCATGTCGAGTACAGTTAAGATCCATGCTGTTAATGCGTAATTCATTGCAAACGTAAAATACCTTTAAAAACCAGAATTCAACAGTTTTTATTTCCATTCAGTATTTTATTTGATTATTTGTTTAGTCAAAAGTAGTTCTTTTGTAAAACATTGTACAGTAATGGCAAACAGCGATACAATATTTAATTTCAGTTCATCATTTTAATAGTAACAGTTTAAAAGGTGAGTACAGTAAACAGTGAAACCATAAAAACATTGAACAACTGCAAACAGCAATAATAAAACAGGTCAAATGCAAACAATAACCTAATAAACATAAAAACAATAAACATAATAAATAAATGATACATTGTGTCTCAACTGTACCCCGCTAACCACCTTAAATATTTCTCTAGATTTTACTATGACTTTTCAATGACACAAAGTCATGCAATATGTCAGTTTTTAGAGCACAGATTAAGGTTTACTAAAATGTAAGTTAACTTTAGCAGTCATGTAAGGATGAGAAGCTATTCGATGTGGAATGGACGTGGTGAAGTGAAAAGCTTACCTTATAAAAAAAATCTTTCGCCGATAGATAAAGTGAGTAGACCTGCCCCATCTGGAGTAAAACGTTTATTTATTCAGATAAGATTGGAACCTAATGAGCATTATGTTGCATTTTTTCATGAAAACTATTTATATTTTCAATCGGAAATCCCGGAAAAACAGAAAGCCCATATAACGCTTTTCTATGGAAATCTTTCTAATTCTTTAGGATTGCTTATGACATCGAATCAAACAAAAAGCAGTTAACTTTTCTGTTTTTGCTTTCATAATAAGTTAAACTCACCTTATCTGTGCGCAGGTGGTTATAATATCGGTATCTCTGCATGTGTTGAAATGATGTGGTAGCTGTTTATGAAAAAGTAGGTGTGGATTTAAGGTGTGGTTTAGAGAACATCTGAGAACTGAGGCTAAAAATGTAGTTAGAACTGCTTTATAAGAAAACTAATATGTCCTCAATTAAATGTGAATGAAGTGACATGCTGTTGATTACCCAAGAAAATAATCTGTAAATCTGTAAGACAAAACAAAAGAAAATTTGACGAATGCACCAGCAACAGAAGTCAATGGAGCATTTCTTCACGTGTATTTGAGTGTGTGCATTTTAAAATAGATGCTGACCACATTTAAGTATTTCCTCTTCATACTATCTTATCTACATCTTTTTGTTGTATTTTTTTTATTTATTTAAATAATATGTACGTTTTTTCTGAACGCTATTTCCAGGTAAAACACACAGCAATTCCAAACATGCACATTTCCACATGAATGTTGTTTAGCAGGAAGTGTCTTACTGGAAGTCCATCATAAAGGTTTTTTGCAACCTAATACCTTTTGTCATGTAGTTTGACAAATTACATGCATAAATGAACATGTTGCTTGGCATTATTAAAAATGTAAATTAAAATGTTTTACATAAAACCACCACAATTTTTTTGTATTCTGCCCGAGCACATTATTTTCCTGTATGTTTTACCAACTAAATGACTTTCTACTGCCATTGGTTTCAATGTCTCCAAGAATGTTTTTGTTTTTTAAATATGTATTCCTGGTTCATGTATGTCTGCTTTGTAATTTTCAGCACCTTCCAATCTGAACCCTGTGTGAAGTAGTTTCAATGTTGTAGAACAAGATATTTCTGTTGCTCATTTACTGGCAATGGCATGTGTATCTCATGCAAAACAAACTCTGTTTGTCACTATACATTTTTTCCTCTTTTTGAGGCTTATTTTTAAGCCATGGACAATCTTTAAACAGACATGATAAATAGCTTTTTCCCTAAACAAGCACACTGTACTTTTAGTTTTATCCTTATGATTATTTTTTTTTCTCTATATGTTTTTTATATTTTATATTTTGTTTATTTATCATAGTACTCACTTAATTTCTTTTTCTTCTCAGTCTTTAGATAATTATGATTCTGTGTTATCTTTATTACTTTACCTTTTTGCACATGCAGTTGAGCACAAATTGTGCATTCATGTGATTTAGTTCAGTCTAGTTTTCTTGTTCTCTGCTGTTAATAAAACTTTTATGTGATACTTTTTTATCTAATGTATATGAAGAATGACATCAATTAAGTGACATCTGTTAAAAATGGTCAAAATGAATAGGGTATTAACATCTTAAATCACAGTGTGTACCATAGTACAATCTTTATTGTATCATAGTACAAGATTCCAGGTAAATTGTAATTCTAAATTGTTGTTAAATTTCTTCCGGAAGTGTTATATAGCAATAATTTACCTAATATAACATTTTTAATAATGCACATTTTATCTTTCTGTCTGTAAGAGAAATATTCAGTATCTTTGCATACAATTCAAAATAGTATTTATGCTCAGAATTGCTGTTCAGGTGTTTTTATCTCTTGAAATTGGTGATGGTCAGATATACAAAAGTACTCAGATAGGAATGAATGATGTGAGTGTTTTCCTCATATGTAGGATACGAACTAATGTATGTATGTAATTTGGTAATTTTTGAAAGAAATTTAAACAATAAATACAGTTTTGTGGCTCTTTCATGTGTCATGACTTCGCTGTAGCGCTTCAGTTCAAATGGCACATGAACCGATCATCTCATCTTTTTTACTAGTTATAGCATGAAATAAACATAAATGAACATCAAAAGGTATCTTGTTTTAACCGTGGAAAGATGTCAATACACACAATTAAAAAAAAAAAAAAATCAAAAATCAAATGTGAATTCATGTCTCAGTCACATTTCTCTTCTATTTTATATTTTTTACATTAACAATGTAATCAATATTCTATTTATTAAAGCTAAGTATTAGTCTCATAAAGTTAGTGCTTTATGCGTTTTACATATATTAAAATAATAACTCAAGGCAGTAACGATTTAAACAATATATTTTATTTGTGAACGTATGTAATATTCTATTACATATTAGGCCTATTTTTAACATTTTTGGGTGATCAGTCATCAAAGCTCGGTAAATATTGGTCAGACACAGAGATTTACTTTAAATTTCACCAAGCTGATTACTCAAAACTCCCACAGGTCATGTTTTCATGCCATTTTCAGTCCTATTTTGATGTAACAAAGTGGTTATATAAGTGTGTGAGTTGTATACTTTTCTAAATTATTCTTGACATTAACACCATTATATTGTTCATTCAGGCTGATTCGCTGAATCTTGAACCCATCACAGCTGATCATAACCAGTCATATCCAATCATATCGTGATGGAGGCTTTGCCACCTCTCAAGTGACTTTTCCCTGTTCATTCTCATTTACCCCCCACCAAACTCACTGCATGCTTTAGGGGGTCTGTTACAACTCAATGGGCTCACGGGGAGGCGAGAGAGATGCAGACTCTCACTGTAACTTTACCTTCTGGTGTCGCTGTTGGACAGTGTTTCTTTAGAAAAACAAGGGATTTATAGACTTTTGAATGTTTTATTTTGTAATATTGGCCTTGGTTTATTTTTGTACTATGATTTTTTTTCTCATCCACTATTTTGAGGAGACACCCCTGGGTATGCATGCACATATGTAATGAAATGAGAATAACAGGTACTATTCAACGTATAGCAGTAATCATTTTTTTTGCATGGTTTGTAGACTTTGACCAGAACATTAGTTGCAGCATTTGTTGTTGTCTTAGATCATTTCTTTATTTTCATTAATTCATTCCTTCATGTATTTATTTAGTTAATTATTCATGTTTGATATCTGATAAAATTGCAAACCAATGAATTAACTAAATCAAACACAGTAAATATATACATATACATACAGTATATATATATATATATATATATATATATACAGTTATATACAGTTATATACAGACATAAATGAAAGAAACTGGCAAAAAAGTGTAGTTTACATTTGTAAAACAAAGTATGTTTGTATGTATGTAGTTTAATTTCAAATGCACATTCACGAACACATTTCAGTTTTTAATTTAAATTTACTCATAATTACAAAAAAAAAAGAGTACAATTACAATGATAACTTTATTTATTTTCAAAAGACAATATTTTCTGCAACAACAGAGCTATTATATGATATGTAAGCCTAATCTATTTCTGCATATTAGGCAAGCTGCGACACAGAAAGAATGCATTTAGTGTCTTCTGCAATCTCATTCAGAAGCATTCAGCCAAATATGTTTCTTGAAATATGTTTTCTTCTTTTTGTTTTTTTTCTTTGGGCCTGAAGAGAATAAACGGGCAGAGACTGAATGAGAGCAAATTTCTTGTGTTTGGGAAGTTCATCTTTGAGGGTGTTGATCAGCTTCTGAAAATCATATTTTTCCAACTGAAATGAAGATACTAGGAATATTTTGGGTATTCCGATTTTCAGTAGGTTCGCCTTACAATCTTCTCGGATGTTTTCGAGCAACATCTGCTCATCAAAGTTTCTTTTGTGTGATTCGGCATGAATGTCGTTGTCAATTTTAGTGCGAATGAAATAAAATAGCTTCTTGCTTTTCTTGATAGCTCTGGCCAGCTCTATGTCGTTCTCCTTAAATCTTTCAGAGGTGACTATGAGAAAGAAGTCATACATGTGAAAATTGACATCTTTCAGGTACTTCTTTGCTCTAAATTTTGGACTACCAATTCCAGGCAGGTCCCAGATCTTCACGTTTGGCATGAAGGGATGTTGGTACATGCTGGGCTTCATGGTGGTCTCAACTGATCCTGTGGGAGCTGCGTTCTTATCATCATTAGAAAGACCTCTGAGGGCATTGACGAAGGAAGACTTCCCTGCCCCTGTCATCCCGGTTATAGCAATGTTAAGTGTAACATTCTCTAACTCCTTCAGTTTATTTTTCACTTTGATGGTTTTTTCTGCAGGTGGAGAGTCAATTATTTCCTGTAGGTCTGAGTCAAGAGAGTCTGAATCTTCTGTGTTCAGTGTGGCATTAGCCAATATGTCTACAAACTCTCTGGAAACCACATACACACTATTGTTTTTGTCTTTTTCCTCTGGCTTTGTGATGTCTTTTTCTTTAGATTCATCAGAACATTTCGTTTTTGCATTTTTATCTTGTTTTTTCCATCTTAGCATATTTTTTGGTCTGATTGTTGGACATTTAGAATGTGGTGAATGAGCTTTTCTGTTTTTAGTCTCTTCTTTGCTGAATGCTTGTGATGCACTTAATGATGATCCAGATGACTGGCTGCAGCAATAATCTTCCAACAATTCTGTGTTTCTCTGTTGCTCTTTCAACACAATGTCTTTTTTGTGAAAGGATTTAGTAAGGTTACCAGTAAGGTTATCGGCTACTTCTATCTGATCAGGATTTGTGTTGATTTTGAGGAAAGGGTCCATAAAAATGTTGATTTCATCTGACATGATGACTCTGGAAAAGCAAAGCAACTGGGTAAATGTCAAGAAATATTCAGGGGGTTTTACTACCAGTGAAACTTATAGCGAAAATTTTTCTAGTACAACTTTTCTAGTGTACGTTAGTTTTGCAGTAATAGTGCCATTATTTTAGGTGCTAATATTATAAATTCAATCTTATATCTTAATAGAATAATGCAGATGTTTACACTAGAGTTCACTCTCTATACATATCCATGTGTAATTTAATAATGTAGTTTACAAACCATTCAATACAAATAAGTATATATATATATATATATATATATATATATATATATATAAGTTTACATTTCCAAACAATCATTTTGCCATTAATTGTAATAATCCAGTGAGATATTTGTTTGCACAAGGAGTCTGACAACAGCCAGTGCTCGACACAGAGATTTGATCTCATCATCATTCAGTCTGTCTGGAATGACATGAAGAAACAGAACAAACTGAGACAGACTAAATCCAGAAGAACTGTGGCAATGTCTCCAAGATTCTTCAAGAAACCTACCTGCAAAACTACAGTACTGTTAAAAGTTTTAGGCACTTGAATGTTGTAAAATGAGGATGCTGTCAAAAATAATGTCAAAAATAGATTTTATTTATCAGTTAACTTCTATGAACTAAACTAAAACAACATTTGGTGTGACCATCCTTTGCATTTAAAGCAGCTTTTGCCCTTGGTGCACTTGTGCATAGTTTTTTCATGTAGCTTAGGTTTCTCAAAGCATCTTGGAGACGTTGCCACGGTTCTTCTGTACTTAGTCTGTTTTAGTTTGTTCTGTTTCTTCATGTCATTCCAGACAGACTGAATGATGATGAGATCAAATTTCTGTGTAAAGCACTGGCTGTTGTCAGACTCCTTGTGCAAACAATAATCTCACTGGATTATTACAATTAATGGCAAAACGAATGTTTGGAAATGTAAACTGACACACTACAGCAAAAGACACCATTTTTAACTAGTGAAAATACTAGCATTCTAATAATTTTGACCACCACAGTATGTATGTATATGTGCATCCGGAAAGTGTTCACAGTGCTTCACTTTCTCCACATTTTATTATGTTACAGCCTTTTTCCAAAATGGATTAAATTCATTATTTTCCTCAAAATTCTACAAACAATATCCCATAATGACAACATGAAAAAAGTTTGTTTGAAATTTGCAAATTTAATTAAAAAACAAAACAACAACAACAACAACAACAACAAAAAACCACATGTATATAAGTAGTCACAGCCTTTGCTCAATACTTTGTTGAAGCATCTTTGGCACCAGTTACAGCCTCAAGTCTTTTTGAGTATGAAGCTACAAGCTTGGCAAACCTATTTTTCAGCAGTTTCTCCCATTCTTCTTTGCTATACCTCTCAAGGTCCATCAGATTGGATGGGAAGCGTCAGTGCACAGCCATTTTCAGATCTCTCCAGAAATGTTTAGTCAGAACCGTCTCCCCAATCTGGTGATCAGATGGTGATCAAGGAACCCTCCTAAGTAGGGGCTTCCAAACGCTCTTTAATAGGAACAGATCAGAGTCCAGGAGGGAGATGGAGTGGAGGTGGAACAGAGGGAGGAATGGAGGCAGGAATGGAGGTCCATGAGGAAAGGGAGGAACAGGGGACTGAGGCAGAGTAGGAAGCCAAGGCAGAGCAGAGAGACAGGGCAGAGCTAAAAGCCAGGGCGGAGCGGGTGGAGATGAAACCCACTAGAGGCGGAGCAGGTGGGGCTGAAGAGCACCAGAACGGTGCTGAAGACCATCAGGGTGGAGCAGGCATGACTGAAGAGCACCAGGACATTGCTGAAGACCACCAGGGCGGAGCAGGTGGAGCTGAAGAGCACCATGATGGAGCAAACGGGACTGTAGGTCCACACGGTGGATCAGACGACCACCAAAGCAGAGCAGATGGCTCCGAAGATCCCCACAGTGGAGCAGACGACCACCAGGGTGGAGCTGATGGTGCAGGAGACCAAGGGAGATCAGCCTTGTAGAACTGGAACAGAGAGCACAGAGAAGTTACCAACGGCCTCTGTTGCCATAACAGGGCAGGCAGAGAGTTCACAGATGACTTCTGTGGCCGTGACAATGCAGGCAGAGAGTTCACAGACAGCCTTCATGGCCGTGACAGGACAGGCAGAGAGTTCAGATCTCCTTGGCCGGGACCGTGCATACAGACAGTTCAGGAATGGCCTCTTTGGCCGGGACAGTTATGACAGGGGATTCACTGAATGTGAATGACCCCGTCAGGACAGACAAAGAATTTCTAAGTGGACGTCTCTGTCTTGAGAGGAGTTAAAATGAACATTCCCACCTCCTCTGAAGGTTCTGCAGCGGATGCCGCCACCTCTGGAGGTTCTGTAGCAGTAGCAACAAGAGCTTTAATAAACACAGAGATTTCCAAGATAGTGTCTGTGGTTGAGTCAGAGGTGACTGGGAACACCAAGAGCTTGGGGAAGAATGCCGCTGCTGTATCGAAGGAGCTGGAGCGGACATCACCTCCATGGAAGGTTCTGCAATGGAAGTTGCCACCTCAGGGGGACCTGGAGCGGACTCGGGACTGGAGTAAGCTCTTGAGTGGATTAGGGTACTATTTTACTATTTTAGAGACTACCATGAAAAAATATAGTTTTTTTAAGAGAAGTCAATGACTTTTTGCGACAGGAGGGATTTAGCTTACAGCACTTCTCATTCATTCCTATGGTATCCGTGAAGGGCGATTGAGTATCGCACAACTCTTTCTAAAATTCAATGATGTCAAGGCTGACGTGATCCAAGTTAGCCGTTACGCTTTCTCCAATAGTAAGTAATACAGACGTTGCGAGTGAAAGTCAAATGGAAGGGTGTTGCCAAGATAAAGTGAGTAGATCAGCCCCATGCACCCTAGAGTAAAACTTATATTTATTCTGACAAGACTGGAACCTAATGAGCATCATTTTGCATAAATAGAGAACTATTTATATTTTCAAACAGAAATGAATGAATGAATTAATTAGTTCTTACATTTTGTACAATAAAACAGCATTATAAGTAAACATTCATCACTAGACGTTTTCCTATAGCCTATGTAACACTTTGCTATGGAAATCTTTCTAATTCTCTCGGATTGCTTATTTTATATGTGATCAAAACAAACAAAAATTTTCTATTTTTGCTTTCATAATAAGACAAACTCACCTTATCTGTGCACAGGTGGTTAGAATATCTTTATCTCTGCATGCCTTTAAATGATGTGGTAGCTTTTTATGAAAAAGTAGGTGTGGATTTAGGGTGTGGCTTAGAGAACATCTGAGAACTGAGGCTAAAAATCTAGTTAGAGCTACTTTATAAGAAACTAATATTTCCTCAACAAGAAAATAATCTGTAAATCTGTAAGACAAAACAAACAAAAAAAGTTGATTAATGCACTTGCAACAGAAGTCAATGGAGCATTTCTTCATGTGTATTTGAGTGCATATTTGAGTAGATGCCTACCATATCTAAATATTTCCTCTTCATACTATCTCATCTACATCTTTTTTGTTGTTGTTGTTGTTGTTGTTTTTTTCTTTTTTTTTTTTTTAAATAGCGTAAGGTTTATCTGTATGCTATTTCCAAATAAAACAAGCCATTTCAAACATGCAAATTTCCACATGAATGTTGTTTATCAGGAAGTGTTTTACTGGAAGCCTAGGTTTTTTGTAATCTGCATGTCATGTAGTTTGGCAAATAATATGCATGATGTACGTGTTGCTTAGCATTACTAAAAATGTCAATTAAAATGTTTTACATAAAACCACCACAATTTTTTGCATTTTTCTGTATGCTTTACAAATGTAAAGGACTTTCTACTGCTATTGGTTTTAATATCTCCAAGAATTATTTATTTTTTTGTTTTGTTTTTTACGTATGTATTCCTGGTTCATGTAAGTCTGTTTTGCGATTTTGCAATCTGAGCCCTGTTTGTAGAAGTTTCAGTGTTGTAGAACAAGATATTTCTGTTGCTCTTTTACTGGCAATGGCATGTGCATTTCATGCAAAACAAACTCTGCTTGTCACTATACATTTTTTCCTCCTTTGATGCTTGTTTTTAAGCCATGGAAAATCTTTAAGCAGACAAAGTTGGCTAAATAGCTTTTGTTTTTCCTAAAAAAGCACATTTTAATTTTAGTTTGATCTTTGCTGAGTTCTTATTATATAATTTAAGATTAAATTTTTTTTTTCTATTAGATATTTTGGATTTTTTAAATATATCATACTGCACAATTTCATTTGTGTTCTGTTATCTTGCACAAATTGTGCACTCATGTGATTGTTTAGATCACTCTTTTGTTGTTTTGTCAGAGGGTTCTTTTTCTTCTTTTTTTGTTATGTTCTCACTGCTGTCAATAAATGTATTTATATGATACCTTTTCATCTCATCGATATGAGGAATGACATCAGATGAATGACATCTGTTAAAAATGGTCAAAATGATTATTATGATTATCGGGAGAGGGCCCGGCCAAAACAACAAACAAAACAGAAGCTAACTAACAAGAGGAGGCCTAAGTAACCTATTCAGGTAAAATAAAAAGAAATCAACAACAAATTCTTACCTCACTCCCTTGCTAACCAAAAACAGAGACAAAAGTTGAGTACAAAATAAAATGGCACCCTCACCCTACAGCTTCCCACTTAAACTTAAGGCAAGTAAACAAACAAACAAACAAAAATTACAATACCTTTTAATACCTTAACAAAAGAAGAAAAAGTAAATCAAAGCAGCCACTTTGCTTGATGTTTTAGTACCACTCTGCTTGCCAACAAGAATTCACCTCAGTATTTAAGGTTATCAATCAACAGGTAAAAAGTTAAATTTTTGCACCACAACAATCAAAGAATTAACAGGCAACAAGTCTGGAGCAGGGGAGAAGTGAACCACACTCCACATTGTTTCTTCTGCCCTTTTGTCTCGGTTGCATCTCTGCAGCACACTCTCGATGAGCACCACCTGTGGCCAATTACAGCTGCTAAGCAAGCAGAGTGAGAGAGGGGGAGAGAGAGAGAGAGAACACATGGAGAGAACACAACCGCACCCAAAAGGGGCGGGAAACCACACCTTAAGTATTAATATTAATACAAATACATCCTCAGGATGTAACATAACATCCTAAATGATAGCGTGAACCATAGTAAAATTCTGTGTATAGTAAAATGGCATGATGCTTGAATTCATGTTGCCCAGAACAAAATTTTTATGGGTAGTTCTTGCATTATTAATCTTTACTATATCATAGTACAAGATTCCAGGTCATATTTAATTCCAAATTGTTATTAAATTTCTTTCTGAAGTGTTATATAGCAATAATTTCCTAACATGGAATATTTAATAATGCACCTTATCTTTCTATCTGTAAGAGAAAAATGCAGTTTCTTTGCATACAATTCAAAATAGTATTTATGCTCAGAATTGCTGTTCAGGTGGTTTTATCTCTTGAAATTGGTGATGGTCAGATATACAAAATCACTCAGATAGGAATGAATGATGTGAATGCTTTTCTCACATGTAGGCTACATATGGGCCTATGTAATAGACTTGCATAACAAGTCAGCAGGTGTATGAATGATGGCTCTTTCTTTCCTGAATTTGTCCCATACAGGTGACTTTTGGATAGATTTTATAGGGGAATGTACACTTTATTCTGCAGGTTAGAAATCTAAAATCGTAGCCAGATAAATATAGAAACTGATGTTTTTGTTTAGGATAATGAACATTGTTCTTTAATACACCACCTAAAATCCTAAGTATTTCTGACTAATCTAATATGTTTCAGTACATCTTCTATGCCACTTTTACTTTACAGTGTGACAACAACTTAGCAGCATCTATATATTTTATGGAGTGCAATGTTTATTGCATAGCCAAAATGACTTTTGTGAAGAAAAGAGGGGTTTTCAATTGTTTTGTAAGTAAGTGAATGAAATGTATGATATATTATGTATGTAATGAAATAAGAATATCATTTTGATTTGACCATTTGCTGCATTTGTTTGGACGTTATAAGCTGACTTTTATTGTATCAAGTTAGTTTGATATCTGATAAAGTTGCAAAACAATAAGCAAATTAACTAAATCAAACACAGTAAAATACAAAAAAATGAATAAATCAAATAAATCAGTTCTTTATAAAACAAGTGTGCATGCAGTATATATATATATATATGTATATATATGTATACATATATATATCAGAGGTCACGTTAACTGAAAATTCTCTGCCATTGATGGAATTTTTTTATCAGTGGCGGAAAAATCTGAAGGCCGTCTGAAATTGTAGCTGTAATTCCCACCCCTGTCCAGTTGGTGGTGAGTGCACTCCAATCTGGCAGCAGAGCACTGGATCCAGAAAAAAGAAACTGTCACGAATGTTTTCCTACATTTTTGATTGCGCACAGACGAGTACACAGAAGCTACAACAACCTATCGCGCCACATTAAAGAGTGCTAAAATGGTATTTATTGCTTGTTTTTCTTATTTACATGGACAGAATTTGAAATCTGAGACTTTGTTTCATATCAGAAGTAACACAAAGCCCAGCCTATTGATATTTATTGGAAGGAAGACGCGCTATGTGCTGTTCATTGAAGAATCCATATTGGTTCATTAAAACGAGAATCTATTAAAATCGAGAAATCGATTTTTTTTTTTTGTTTACCACATTTTTTTTTTAACACTGCACTGTCTAACGTCTAGTCTAGTGCAACCTCTAATATATATATATATATATATATATATATATATATATCGACATCCACGGTTCAATACACGCTTGTGAATTGAGGTTTTTCAGTTTTGCATTTTAATAATTTCCTTGTTTTATTTTACTTGAAATTTGTATGTGCCTCTGATTTCAAGTGCTGAGATTAGTTTAACGTTATATCTTGTTTTTATTCAGTTACAGCAATAGCGATGCCTTTATCCACATTTCCTGGCTGGAAGGTGTGTTATCTCTTTAAAGCATATGTGGATTTTCTGCACAAGGGCGCCCTCTGGCGTCCAGTATGAATGAAACCCATCCTATTTTGCCTAAAAATCAGAAAAATAATACCACTCTCAAAAGAAATATTAAGCAGACATATAATAATTCATGCTTTTTCCAGTGTACAGAGGTATACAGGAGTATTTTGTTGTTAGTTAGGTTCAAAAAACAAAAAAAACTGATGTGGCAACATCAACACAGAAAGAAGACATTTGGTGTCTTCTGCAATCTCATTCAGTCCTACATTAAGGATGTAGTGCACAGAAGCAACAGCCATTCTGCTTGCCAGTAGACTTAATTAGACCAGTTAATTGGTTCACTTTACAATGTTCTCGGATGTTTTCGAGCAACATCTGCTCATCAAAGTTTCTTTTGTGTGATTCAGCACGAATGTCATTGTCAGTTTTAGTGCAGATGAAATAGCTTCTTGCTTTTCTTGATCGCACTGTCCAGCTCTATGTCATTTCCCCTAAATCTTTTAGAGGCCACTATGAGAAAGAAGTCATACATGTGAAAATCTTTCAGGTATTTCTTTGCTTTAAATTTTAGACTACCAATACCAGGCAGGTCCCAGATCTTGATTCCCCAAACTTAGGTGTGACTTAGAGTGTGTGTATGTTTTTTGAGTGTGTGTATGTTTATCTATATTTTTTATTGCTAAATAATTACTATATACAATGAACATTTTTTTTTTTTTTTTTTTTTTGTAACTACATGCACCTGTTTTGTAACTATTTTGAGTACAGGTGAAATGGTTTTTGAAAGCTTTGTTTGATTTTGAGCAATTTTGTTTGATTTTGCCAGAAGAGTCAGTGGTTCTGTGAATTTAGTTTGAACATTTGGATTTGTGTTTAAGGTTTTGAGAAAATGGGTACTGGGTATATGCAAAGCCGACGGATTAAAAAATGGGTATCCGCAGGTACTGCACTACACCACTAAATATTACCCTACTCAGTAGCATTAACACATGCGTAAAACCCTTCAAACTTGATCTGGAATGTCTTTTTTTCTGTCACAACTTCTCGAACTGGTGAACACACAGACACACACACACAAATGAAATCGTTTGCCTGAAAAAAAGTATTTAGAACAAGTCCATATTTTAGAAAATGTAGTTAACATTTGCCTCATTATTGATTCATCTCATCCACCCGCGACCCACTCGCAAATAATCAGAATGCATTTTTTTTATTACCCGACCCACCCGACCCGCGGATATAACCGCCATCCGCGCATCACTAGTGCGCACACACTCGATCACAGAACGCGCCTCTCAGTCAGTGTGCGAATACAGAGCTCTCTTTCGCTTCCAATAGGCTCTGTTATTGCTACACACGTGCTCGTATTGGAGACTATTCATGTAAATGAAGTCGGTTTTGTCATCAGTAAACCTTAACAGCTGGGAGAAATACTGATGCGACAAAATATTTGATCTGTGCATCAGATCTTAAAGCGACAGCAGCGTAACAATAATCAAACAACAAAAAAAAAAAAAAAAAAAAAAGAGAAAATCACTCACTGTTCTTGACTGAATCACTTATTAACTGTAATAAGAATTATCTTCAATGTATACAGTGAAGATTTTGCAGTTTTAACATTTATTACTTCATGAAATGTCTGTAGTCTATTTCTGTAATAGCCTTTATATAGACCTACATAAAAAAACTTACAAAAATAATCTACAATTCTATTTTAAAAAAAGATTCTATTTTAAAAAATATTATTTCATTTGTATTTTTGATTAATATATGTATTAATACTTTTGCTTGTAAGTAATACTTGGAGTGTTTACTTGCCTTGAGCTCGAGAATGTTTTACTTACATTAGTTGATTAGTTTTTTCTGTATTGAAATTATTATTATTTAAACATGGTGTCAGTTTCTAGCTTGAAAGTAAAATAATTTTTCTAACATCTTTGCAGCAACAGTTTTTATGGGTCCAAAACCATCTTGGGTGTGCATGACTTTCTAATAATTAAATGGCCCATCATCAATTATTAAGTCATATACAACCCAAAACACACACAGCCACAATCCAAAACAAAAGAGGTGCTGCAAGAGGCTACATGTTTTCTGCTCTTAAGGTCCCATTCACCAAGATACCTACTCCTTTACCCCCACCCTTGAATTTATACATTTACTATATCAGTGAATAAAGTCAAGTCCCGCCCTATATTTTTTCACATTCTAAAACCTGTTTCACTCTAAAATGTCACATTACATAGATCAGCCATAACTTCTGTTGCATGACTTTAAGTTTGCTAAGCAGAGCATGGACACTAATTATGAGATGTTGTGAAATCAAAAATCAAAATGGCAAGATCCACTCGAGGTTTGCTTTTCTTACATTTCAACTGACATTGCATTTTTCTAGTTGTAAAGGTTAAAAACAGGGGGGGCCCAAACTTGGTCCTGGTCCTTGGTTTAGCTCAAACTTGCCTCAACACACCTGCCAGGGGGTTTCTAGTATGCCTAGTATGAGCTTGATTAGCTGGTTCAGGTGTCAGGTGTGTTTAATTGGGGCTGGAGCTAAAATCTGTAGGACACCTCCCTCCAGGACCGAGTTTGGGCACCCCTGGATTAAAACAGTGTTAAGATACTGACAAACAGTAGTGTTTCCTTGGACTCGGACGGACTCGACTCGGACTCGGACCTTTGGGACTTGGACTTGAGTCCGACTCGGCCCATTTTGGACTCGGACTCGATTGGTAAAAGACTCGGACTCGACTTAGGTGGAGTCGAACCCAACACTAAACATTACTTCTGTTTTAGAAGGAAATGCGCCCGGCAATCCGCACAAATCATCAGCTGAAGTGAGTATAAGGGTTTTTATGCATCTTTGCAAATTCGCCTTAATAATGTGCTAGTTAGCAAGCTTAGTGGCTAAACATGGCTAAATAGACCGGCTTGTGACCCCACAGTAGAGAGTGGCGGGGTGAGCTGAGCTCATTAGCATTTAAAGGGACTCTTCATGCAATAGAATGGCCTGCTCTGAACAGGGCTGATTTTGACAAGGTAAAAAGGGTGTTGTTTTACCCTACCACTGAGAAATATTAACCAAAATATGTTATAGACTTTTTGTCTTATAATATGTATGCTTTGTCTGTATGCTATTTTCAGATAAAACACATAGCAATTTGAACATGCACATTTTCACATGAATGTTGTTTATCAGGAAATATTTTACTGGAAGCCGATCATGAAGACCTTTTGTAATCTGCATGTCATATAGTTTGGCAAATAACATGCATAAATGTACATGTTGCTTGGCATTACTAAAAATGTAAATTAAAATGTTTTACATAAAACCACCACAATTTTTGCATGTTGCCTGAACACAGTATGTTTTACAAATTTAAATGGACTTTCTACTGCCATTGGTTTTAATGTCTCCAGGAATTTATTTTGTTTTGTTTTTACATATGTGTTCCTGGTCCACGTAAATCTGTTTTGCTACTTTCAGCACCTTCTAACCTGAGCCCTGTCTGAAATGTCAATCTGAAGAAGTGTCAGTGTTGTAGAACAAGATATTTCTTGCTTTTTTTGCTGGAAATGGCATGTGCATCTCATAAAAACAAACTCTGCTTGACTGTATACATTTTTTCCTCATTTGAGGTTTGTTTTTCAGCCATAAACAATCTTTAAACAGACAAAGTTGGCTAAATAGCTTTTTCCTAAACAAGCACACTGTAATTTTAGTTTGATCTTTGCTGAGGTCTTAATATATAATTTAACATTGTAGATTACATTTTTTTCTATATATGTGACCCTGGACCACAAAACCAGTCATAAGGGTAAATTTTTCAAAACTGAGATTTATACATCATCTGAAAGCTGAATAATTAAGCTTTCCATTGATGTATGGTTTGTTAAGACAGGACAATATTTGGTCGAGATACAACTATTTGAAAACCTGGAATTTGATGGTGCAAAAAAATCTAAATATTGAGAAAATTGCCTTTAAAGTTGTCCAAATGAAGTTTTAACAATGTATATTACTAATCAAAAATTAAGTTTTGAAATATTTACAGTAGGAATTTTACAAAATATCTTAATGGAACATGATCTTTACTAAAAATCTATAATTTTGACCCATACAATATATTTTTGGCTAGTGCTACAAATATACCCCAGTGACTTAAGACTGATTTTGTGGTCCAGGGTCACATATATGAAAAGTTTCAATGCAAAAGCCTCTAAAAGCCATCTTGGTCAAAATGAGATAACAATAAGTGAATGCTCACACATAGTAAATGTTCATCAAGTACTTTCACTTCAAATATGCTGAATCCCAGCCTCAGCCCATTCAAAAATACCACTACTTAAATAGAAACCTATACATAGTAGCCAAAAAGAAATGCTCATTTTAAAGAAAAACGTCAGACATAGAGGCTTTTGCATCTGAACTTTTCATATATATTTTATATTTGTTTAATATATCATAGTACACAATTTCTTTTGTCTTCTGTGTTATCTTTACTTCTTTAGCTTTTTTCACATTGAGCACAAATTGTGCACTCATGTGATTGTTTAGATCACTCTTTTGTTGTTTTGTCTGAGAGTTCTTGTTGTTTCTTCTTCTTTTTTTCTCACTGCTGTTAATAAATGTTTTATGTGATACCTTTTCATTTCACTGATATGAGGAATAACATCAGATGAGTGACATCTGTTAAAAATTCTCAAAATAAATAGAGTATTATCATCTTAAATAACAGCATGCCATAATACAATTCTGTGCATAGTAAAATGGCACAATGCTTGAATTCATGTTGCCCAGAACAAAATGTTCATGGGTAGGTCTTGCATTATTAATCTTTATTATATCATAGTACAAGATTCCAGGTCATTTTAAATTCCAAATTGTTATTAAATTTATTCCAGAAGTGTTATTTAGCAATAATTTGCCTAATATGAAATATTTAAAAATGCACATTATATCGTTCTATATGTAAGAAAAATATGCAGTATCTTTGCATACAATTCAAACGGGTATTTATGCTCAGAATTCCCGTTCAGGTGGTTTTATCTCTTGAAATTGGTGATGGTCAGATATACAAAATCACTCAGATAGGAATGAATGATGTAAACGCTTTCCTCACATGTAGGATACATATGGGCCTTAATGGCAGATTTGCATAGCAAGTCAGCAGGCGTATGAATGATGGCTCTTTCATTCCTGACTTCATCCCATACAGATGATTTTTGAATGTATTTTATAGGGAGATGTAGCCTTTATTCCACAGGTTAGAAATCATAGCCAGGTAAATATGGAAATTAAGTTTTTTTTTTTTTTTTTGTTTTTTAAATAATGAACAACTCTCAGTAGTCCTGACTAATCTAATATGTTTTAGTATGTCTTTTACGCCACTTTACTTTACAGTGTGAAGACAACTTGGCAGCATCTATATATTTTATGGTGTGCAATGTGTATTGCTTAGCCAACATGACTGTTATGAAGAAAAGAAGGGTTTTTAATTTTGTTAGTAAGTGCATAAATTAAATATAACAAAAAAAAAAAAAAAAAAAAAAAAGAAAAGTTAACACAAGAAGAGATAACTCACTATTCTTCCAAAAAATAAAATCTTATGTTATTCTTGTTACCCACAACATTGCTGATTTTAAATGTATATTTTGATTGAGTTAAATTATCTACATATAAATTATATTTGAATATATAATTTGCCATAATAATGATATATGATGTATGAACATAATAAAATGAGAATAACACATATGTGTCAATGTATAGCAGTAATCATTTTCTTGCACTTTGATTTGACTAGTTTTAGATCTTTTTTGAAGTATCATCTGATAAAGTTGCAAAACAATGAGCAAAGTCTTGTTTGTAATTAGCTAAGTCACACACAGTAAATTACAAAAAATAATTAAATAAAATAAATCAAGGCTTTATACAACAAGCATTTTAATAATTTCACAAATACATGCAGTATATATATATATGTATATATATATTTACAGTTATATACAGACACAAATGAAACTGGCAAAAAAGTGTAGTTTACATTTGTAAAACAAAGTATGTTTTAATTTCAAATGCACATTCACATTTCAGTTTTTTATTTAAATGTACTCATAATTACAAAAAAGAGTCCAATTAGTATGATTACTTTATCTACTTATTTCCAAAAGATATTTTTCTGCAACAACAGAGCTATTATATGATTTGTGTATGTGATCGAAGGCTATTTCTGCATATTAGGCAAGCTGCGACACAGAAAGAACACATTTGGTGTCTTCTGCCATCTCATTCAGTCCTACATTAAGCAGGTAGTGTACAGAAGCAACAGCTGTTCCGCTTGCTGGTAGAGCTCCTCCTGGCAGCAGAGCCATCACGGTGGCCAGCGTCTTGGCTATAGCAATTACCGGTTTAGACAGCATATCAACCACAATATCCTCAGTGGCCCCATCTTTGAAACGTGACGTCTTAGCGGCTTTCAGTTGCTCCACTGGTTTGTTCACTCGCTCTGATAGCGCCTCTAGGGCCTGATTTGATAAGCCAAAGCCCAAGAAGACTTGCTGAAAAAACTTCTTAATGATGAAATAATCACAGGCCAGTGACAATCCTGGGATGGGAGGTATGGCCCCGAGCCCGGCCGCTAAAGCATTCAGCCAAATAAGTTTCTTGAAGTATGTTTTCTTCTTTGTGAGGGCCTCAAGAGAATAAACGGGCAGAGACTGAATGAGAGCAAATGTCTTGTTTTTGGGCAGTTCATCTTCGAGGGTGTTGACAAGCTTCTGAAAGTCATATTTTTCCAAATGAAATGAAGATACTAGGAATATTCTGGGAATTCCGACTTTCAGTAGGTTCACCTTACAATCTTCTCGGATGTTTTCAAGCAACGTCCGCTCATCAAAGTTTTTTTTTTGCGATTCGGCACGAACGTCGTTGTCAATTTTAGTGCGAATGAAATAAAATAGCTTCTTGCTTTTCTTGATCGCACTGGCCAGCTCTATGTCGTTCTCCTTAAATCTTTCAGAGGTCACTATGAGAAAGAAGTCATACGTGTGAAAATTGACATCTTTCAGGTACTTCTTTGCTCTAAATTTTGGACTGCCAATTCCAGGCAGGTCCCAGATCTTCACATTTGGCATGAAGGGATGTTGGTACATGCTGGGCTTCATGGTGGTCTCAACTGATCCTGTGGGAGCTGCGTTCCTATCATCATTAGGAAGACCTCTGAGGGCATTGACGAAGGAAGACTTCCCTGCCCCTGTATTCCCGGTTATAGCAATGTTAAGTGTAACATTCTCTAACTCCTTCAGTTTATTTTTCACTTTGATGTTTTTTTCTGCAGGTGGAGAGTCAATTATTTCCTGTAGGTCTGAGTCAAGAGAGTCTGACTCTTCTGTGTTCACTGTAGCATCAGTCAATAAATCTACAAACTCACTGGAAACCACATACACATTTTTGTTTTTGTCCTCTTCCTCTGGCTTTGTGATGTCTTTTTCTTTAGGTTCATCAGAAGATTTTGTGTGTGTATCTTTATCATATTTTTCCAGTCTTAATAGCATATTTCTTGGACTGATTGTTGGACATTTAGAACGTGGTGGATGAGATTTTCTGTCTTTAGTCTCTTCTTTTCTCAGTGTTTGTGATGTATTAGATGATGATCCAGATGATTGGCTGGAGCGATCATCTTTATTGGAGGGATTTACCAGATCTGTCATAGTAGCTCTATAAAGTAATAAGGAATTAGTGAAATCATATTTGATAAGTAATAAATTAATAGTGTTAAGTACAGACAAGTATCTTATATATGATGCATGTTACACAATTAAGCAAAAAAAAAAAAAAAAAAAAAAAAAAAAATATATATATATATATATATATATAGATAGATAGATAGATAGATAGATTTTTTTTTTATTTTTTATAAGCAATATATTTAACATTTTAAACCAACCCCTGTGAATAGCGAATTCTCTGCTCAGCCTCTGGAAGCTTCAGTACTGTCCACTGCAACATATATAGGACTGAATGATACAGGCAAGCGTCTCACTAATATGGTCATTTCATAACTGATCTGAAAGGAATAAAACAACATGCACTGAAAAAAATCTGTGACATTTACCGTAAAATACCAGCAGCTGTGTTTGCCAGAACTTTACTGTAAAAAATATGGTAGCAACATTTTAGGTTTTACAGTGTTAACTTAAATTGACAGAAAAAATATATTTCATAAACTGATATAATGATAATATACCAACCCACTGAAGTACTAATATCTGTTATGTACCTTTGTAATACACTGATAACCACCAAAAATAGGTGGTGATGAAAATGTCACATGATGAACCAAAGTTCATCACAAGCAGCTTTTCCACAAGCTGAGAAGAAAAATGCTTATAGAAGGTGCACAGTTTCATTTACACAAATACTAAACACTATCATGGTAACACACATGATATTGAAATAATGCAATAAACATTCATTTAACATTTAACAACTTTAGATGTCAGATAAAACTCATATGTACACACCGAATTATAAGAAAATTAAGAAAAAGGAAAAAAAAACAGTTATTTCAATGCAAAAGACACACACACACACACACACACACACACACACAAAACATAAAATGTAAAGTGTCATGCAGGAAGTTCTGGAAATGTCAGTTTACATTTTTTCACTTTAAATTATACAATGAGTAGTTCTTTTTCACTTCCAAAACTGTGATTTTAACAGTTATTTACTGTAAAAATACATTAAATGTAATCACAGTAATTCATCGAATATATATTACAGTGTGCATAGCTTAATTGCATAAAAACACAACATAAAGATATTTTTGGAGAACTTTTTTTTATAGACCAATGATAGCTATTTATACTCCTTTAAGTTTGGCTGTAGTTCATGTTTTATTTTATTTTATTTTTTAATGTTGTTTCAACAGTTTACCCATTTAAGCCATTTAAGACATAAACATCTCAAATATAACTATAATATTATTATTTTATCTCAATAATTATGTGAAAGTGAGTGTAAAATTCTTAATATATAATGCAGTAGAAAGTGATCTTACCTTTGGTTAGTACGAATTGAGTAAAGAGCTTCATTGCAAAACCAAATGAGCTGTGTTAAGTGCAGAATGAGGGTTTCATAGACTACAGGGTGTGTCTTTTATCAAGAACTTCCTCCTGACAGAAATCCCCTGAAGACACAAACATGTTCCTTATTTATTTATTTTAAAGTTACTTAAGAACAGAGCAGAATTTGTTACATATCATCACACAAACAGGTGGAATTTCTTTCAGTGTATTTCATGATATGCCACCTTAGACCAGAGCATGTAATCAACTCTATACAATGAAGTGTTGCAGTGAATTTGTTTTTTTTCTTTGTTTACCCCACATTTAAACATTAAGACATAAAGGGTCTGCTAGTATGTTCTCATAATTTGACATGCACCTCAAGGAGGATTGTGAGGGCACAAGCAAGCATGTTTGATATGTGCAAGCAATCAACAGAATATCACTAACATTTACTCTGCAAGTGGTATTAATGCAGCTAACCTTTACCCAAAACTGATCTTTAAAAAAAAAACAGCTAGTATGCAACCACTGAAACAACAGAAGACCCAAAAGCAGGAAATGGTTTGAGACATATTCATACTTCACAGAGTTACTGGAACAACTGTAAATAAAACTTTTCACTTTGACTTGACAGAAGCAGGTGGACACAGCATTCCAGATATGCACACCGAATACAACACACAGTTCTCAGAAACCTGATTTACATGTGGCCCACTTACTGTAGATGTGCACACTTGAAGAATTCCAGGTATTTATTAACATATTATCAACTCACAAGAGGTTTAAATCAACATCAAATACAAAACACAATAATCAACCAATTGATCTGTGGGTTGCTATAGCTCAACTGGTGGAGAATGGCACCAGGGTCAGAAATTTGATTTCCAGGGAACACAAAATCTTCTCTAATATCTAATATATCTATCTATCTATCTATCTATGACTACAAAACCTCTAATGACTGCTGTCATTTAAACTCACTGTTATAAAAGTTTTTTAAACATATTTTGCAGTTTCGCTACTCGGCAAGCTTTAAGAGCACTTATCTTGGTATAAGGTAGCACATATCTTGGTTTTATCCTTATAGATTATATGCAATAGCAGATTGAGAGGTTGTTGAGAGACGCATACACATTTTTACTGCCCACACTGATATTTTGCATCACTGACTCTTGAATCATGTTGCTATTCAAGTTTGTAATGTGGCTGCCTTTACAGTCAATGACCTGGTTCCTTTCTACCATAAGTCTATTATCGAATCATACAGCCTTTATTAGTTGATGAAAGAACTCAGTAATTACTATGAAACTTTTTTGAAGTCATCTTGACACAAATTGAAATACCATAATCCCTGTCCATTCTTACTCCAATAGACAGAATAAATGGAATGAATAATTTAACATGAATAAAAACAATGATGGTACAGTCCAAACTATCTTCAGGTAATAGATCATGACCAATTGTCATAAACCATGTTTTCCATCATTTTTCTAAAATTTGTTGAAATAAGTTTTTTTTTTTTTTTTTTTTTTCATGTTTTTTCACATTTTTAATTTTGATGATTTCAGTTTTTGGACTGAACAAAGTACCTCGCCCAGTACATAAAAACTAACAAAACCATACTTCTTTCTTTCATAGTCCTTTCTAATCTGGCATCTTTCTTGAACATCTTCAACTCCAATGCCTTTTATGTTTTCACAGTGGTTGGAACTTATTATAGCAATACGTAAACCACTTATAATAGCAATAATTACTTTTTTTCTGCTGTTAAATCAATAATGACTAATAATTTAAATATCATCAATGTATTATGCAATGGGAACTTTTCAGCTCTATAAATAGATGAGAGATATATATATGCTGTTTCCGTGTAAGGAGCTGTCAAAGTATGAACAGTGCTTTTCACAGACACCGTCCAGTCTGTGAAAAAAAAAAAATGAAAACAGGGAATTCATTAAGAAGGAATCACACACTCTGACATTGCAGTTTATTTGCATGTACCATGTTTGTTGTGTTTGAGACCTAATTTCCCCATCGTACAGGTTGGTTCTGAGCATAGAAACTGGAGAATTCAGAAATTTCTGATTTCCGCTTTGTGAATTAATCAACTATAACGATGCTAATTTATTGTACATGCTGTAGAATGGAGGTGTGTTTGTGAGAAATGAAAGATATTTACCTTGCTCAATTAATTAGTGATTACATGAACATATATAAATAAAAAAAGAAGACAGGCTGGAATCAAGAATTAAACATAAATTCTCAAAAGTTAACAAGAAAACCCAAATATAGCAGCATTTGGACATTGTTTTGAGAAATATTAAATCCCTCTCCAACAAAGCAGCGCCCAACACATAACAATTAATGAATCAAATACAAATTAAATGTGCTTAACATTTTAATACTTAAATAATGCCGAAAAATAACTGTAAAACAGAAAACACAAAAAAATATTATTAGGTAAATTGTGTTTGTATTGTGGAAATAGATTTCTTCCAAGCCATCTTCAGTAGCAGACTGTGCTTGTATATGTGGTTTAGGTATACCCTAAATTTTGGGGAGAAAATGTCCCCACAAAGATGGCAATATCTAAAAATCCTTGTCTTTGTGGGAACATTTCTTTGGTCCCCATTAGGAAAACAGCTTATTGATCATACAGAATGAAGTTTGAAAATCTAAAATAACAGAATGTTTTGTGTAAGGGGTAGAGTTAGGGTAAGGGGATAGAAAATACAGTTTAATAATTACAATGTCAATGAAATGTCCCTATAAAACACGGAAACCCACGTGTGCGTGCATGCATGTGTGTTAACTGACTGCAATGTTTCCAGGAAAAACATTTAACCACAACCTTCCATTTTTATGTGCTAAGAGATTCTTGAGCAGAGTGACCCTTCAAAATTTGATACTGCATATTTCTTCTTTCAGAGGAAATCAGGCACACTCTTATTGTGTTTCATGAAGAGATATACTGACACCTGCAGCATGAAAATTGTACTGCATGTCCTGAAATTGTGCATGTGCATTGATTTGGCCAAAAAACACTGTGGAAGTATGACTTGCGTACTTTCAAAGACATCCGAACAAACTGGTTTGTGACATGAAAACTTTCCATGGGAAAAACACGGTGAATGTCACATAAGCATTTTAAAATAAATGTGCGCTAAAAACGCTAGCCTTTTGTGTAGACAATGAAAACAGCCAACTAAACAAAGATCGCTGTTACTGAACTACTTATTTTACATAAGTTGATTGACAACTTTATTAAGTATAATTTTTCTTCTTTGTAACTGTTAACAAATCAAGGCTCATTAAAGCCTACACCGTTTATCACACAAACAGATGAAGGGCAAATTACATTAGTACATAAACAACTAAAAGGAATACTTTTCCCCTAAATGTATGACTTGAGATTAGTTTAGATTGAAGAACATTTGCTCTTTATGAGTATGCTTCTCTAATGAAATAAGAGCACTTGCGAGAAAGTCAAATGTGCATGTTAACCTGCATGTTAGCTTAACTGCTGCCTAAGGTCTAATGGAGTCTCATCAGGGAATCATATCTTAGAATGAATGCTAAATAAAAATAGAAAGGCTATTCTGAAAGAATGTCCATGACTAGAGAATAGCAAGTAAAGACTGAATTTTTGGTTCAGTTCTTTAATATTAAAGAACTGAACTCCTAATACAAAGTCACTTGTACAATAGTAAATACTCCACAGTCTGTAAGGGAAATAAAAATAGATCTTGCCTTTCACACAGAGAATCTTTTTCTCTGTCTTTTTCACACAGAGAATCTCTGTCACCTGACCCAAAAACAGCATCTGGGACTTTCCCAGCTCACAGTACAAATTTGGATGAACATATTTTTTAGTCCTTTTAGGCCTTTTATATTTTTCAGTTTATTTTGTTCTTTAATAACACACTAACCAATGCATTCCACTAAAAATACATACATATTTATGTATTAGAATATGCTATTCTCAGTAAAAATTGTGAAAAACAATTTCTTCTTAACTGAATATAAGAATTAATAAAGAGTTAATCTGTTCATGGAAGACATTTGTGGACATGTTTCCTTTCTTTCTTTTTTCTTAGTAAGTAAGAATAATGAACACAGATGTTAACAGTGTGGAGCCAAGAAAACAGAATATCTTAAGCAAAGGATCATTTACTCTGCCATTAGCAAAATGAACATTTTCGAATAGACCTGTGCATCTATTGTTTTCAGATGACTTTAATGTGTCAGCCTTTAGGGCACAATATTTCATAACCAGTTGTCTAACGTATGTTGTAAGTAATTATAAGAGAAGTATTTTTACAACAAACATAAGTGAAACGTCTGCACTGTTCTGTAATGACAGTGAACTAAATGAATAATAGCCAGAATCTTGGTAATTAATATACAGCGCATTTGCCTTTGACTGATCTTAACATGCTACAACTATCCAAGGTCAAAATCTAAAATAACACTGGGATAAAATGTGTTTGGCCGAACCTTTAGATAAAATGTTTTAGGTCATGTGAACATACACACATGTAGTTTAAACAAAACTGAATGAAAAAAAAAAAAAAAAACATCAAGCTTATTTATATCTCCTGCTGGAATTTTTTGTATAAGTCTATTCAACATGAGAACAAAAGAATGAATGCAAAATCTTAAGTCTATTTATTTGCATATTATTTTTAATTATTTTAAATTGCAGAAGTACTTTCTTGTATTGTAATTTACTACACATACATTCTAATTGCAAATAGATAATAATATCTTTAGCTAATAAGATTAGCATTATAAAAAGCACAGATGCATGAAGCACAAATACTGATTGCATATCATTTAAAAATAATAGGTATCAAAAGCACTGACAACTTTGTTTACCAGCTACAGTAGGAATGAAATCATTGACAGAGGATCATACAAACAAAAAGAGGATCAAAAAAAATAATAATAATAATAATTGTCAAATTGTTAGATGGACATATACTAGAAATTTAAACTGGATTAATAGAAATACTACTACCAATCTATTTATTGCAAAATATTATGTCCTGTTTTCTGACTGTATATTGTGAAACAGTCAGGGACGAATACAGATGCAAAACCTGGGTGGGAAGATGGACAGCTGAAAAAAATTTTCCGGGTGGAAACTTGTTATCAAGGCCACAAAGTCTAAAATGTACATATCCAACAGCACAGCTGCTGGATCTCCATGGTTGTATCAAAAACTTTTATCACAAAAGTTTCATCTATGCACTGTTTAAAAATGGAATTTTGTGCTCTAATTCAAGGGTCTTCAACTGGGGTCCAGGAGCCCAAGTGGCACTGCAGGGGTCTGCCAATTAATTACAATTAATTTTAGTTAAAAATAAATCTAAATGATTCAGATGCAAATTTGTTACCCATTCTCATTGGAAAAGTGCCCAAGCAACACCACTCAAAAAACGTTGCTCTGTGTATCAACAGCATGAGAAATGTAGCCAGTCACAGACATGTTCGCTGATCTCTTGAATGCAATGACCAGTCAGAGGTGTTAACTAGGGATGCACCGATACCACTTTTTCCAGTACTCGCCCGATACCGATACTTTTACATATATATATATATATATATCAAAAATGATCAAAAGATGGTGTATATCTGCTGTCTGAATAATTTTTGGGTTGACTATATATCCCTTAGTTATTTTTATTTTTACACTTAATTATGCCCATTAAAATGTGTTTTGTTACTTTCACTGTTTTTTTTTTCTTGCTCTATGGTACATCATCTTCAGTTTTTTTATAGCATTAAACTGCTCCATTGCAGCGGCTCAGTACTGTAATCACGCGAACCACTCATCTCCTAACTCTGATATTTTCAGAAATATAAGTAGCGCATTTTCATCTGAAATATGATGCTATTTGGGCAATAATCCAAAGCAACTCAAATAATGCAGAAACACTCGTGAAGCAAGCAAAACATGCGCAAGTACAGTACTGCCTATCGCATTTCACACAGGCTGCTATAGTTTCACTTTCGCCGGACAGTCGTGTATGCTTAAGGTTGAAAATAAATTATGTTTATAGCTAATGCCCCTATAATTTTTTTTTATATTTACGATTTTGTTTTAATCCAAAAGATGCGTGTGCTAAATATGCGAACATCAATAAAGATCACGCAACAGCGCGCTCTCTCTCTCTTTCTCTGTCTCGCGCTCTCTCTCACTCCCTCTCTCTCTATACCGTTAAATAACTTGTGCATTGATTTACTTCGATTGTTTTTGACACATCTCACCGAACTACAAACCTTCCAGTGATGTCAAGGCAGGATATTAACTCGACAAGCCCGCACATCTTGGCCGCCGCGCGCTCAATCCAATCTGCGTGCTTTGCCTATCAGCTGACGCGCACCAGTTATACAAGCTTAATACTGAATGTTTAACATTATATTACTTGCATACATATACTTCGTAGACATCTCTCTTAATCTCTTCTGCTGTCTGTTGTTTTGTTGTCGGTGTTTCTTTGCCTGCATACGCACTTGTCACATGATGTGGTATCGGCGTTTGGTATCGGGGCATTTTAACGAGTACGAGTACAGGAGCTCAGTATCGGCCCGATACCGATACCAGTATCGGTATCGGTGCATCCCTAGTGTTAACATTAGACTCCACTCAATGCTCATCCAAAACCCCAGAGATTTTGGAACATTGTGAGATCGCAAACTGAAATAAGTGAGGGCTTTTTAGTGACCAGCCTTTTAGACTTTCGAAGCTGTATGTCTATAATCCGTTGAATAAAAGTATGCTATAGAGGACCGGGGGCCAATTGCATGCTGCAAAGTTTTGAAAGTGACATCTACATATAAATTCGTGATTCACTCTGAAGTAGAGCCCTGCGCAGAACTGTTTTCTTAATCCACAATCTTTCTAATATTGCCTATAATTTTCATGCACACTGTAAACAACAACAAAAAATAAATCAATTAATTTGTTGCATCAACTTAAATAATTTGTTACCCTGCTTCCTTAAAATTTTAAGTTCAGCCAACTCAGATAAGTTTAGTCATCTTGAAATGTTAAGTTGTGCTAAGTGACAACTTAGATATTTGAGTTGACTAAACTAAGAATTTGTTTTTTTTAAAACTTAAAAGCTGGGTTTGTAACCCAGCTGCGTTAAAATTTTGAGTTGTATCAACTCAAATGTCAAAGTATTCACTTAGCATTCACTTAACAATTTAAGTTGACTAAACTTTTTTGAGTTGACTCTTAACTTAAAATTTTAAAGCAGCAGGGTAACAAATTATTTTAAGTTGACTCAACAAATTGTTTTTACAGTGCAGTCCCTCTCAACATCCAGGGTATTTAAATAACTTTTAAATGAGTGCTAGCTGTTCAGTTTTGATTTCGCATTAGGATGTCACGTTTAATGGGACGTGTACCATTACACTAAGCTGGAAAACGATCACAGCTTCAGCACAAGGAGCTACCTGATATCTGCTTCATTCCAGTTTACAGATATCTAGTAAAAGAGTCGCACATTAATGTGCATCATCATTGTGGCACACCCTTTATGGCATTGGTCCTGCCTTTGTTCACACAGAGCTTGTGTTACTAGGTCCCCATCACAGGATCATTTCCAGGATCAATCCCGGGACGTGTTTGTTTATTACACAGAAGTCACTCTTAACCGTTTTACCGAGATCAACCTGTTGTGTGAAGGGGACTATAGTGATACTATACCAAGGGACAAAAATATGGCATGACAAAACAGATTTTCCTCCTTTCCAAAGCGCTCTGTAGCTTGCGCTTCCGTGGCGTCTACCATTGCTAAGCAACCATGACCTGCACTCTCAATGAAGACGCGGAAGTTTCATCAAAGGACAAATGGATTTCCAGCACTAAAAATCACTTGCTGTAGCTCTGCAACTAAATTTATTTAAAAATGTACAGCTATGATCAGTTGTTCCTCCATCTTGGCTGAGCTTTCAATGTTGTTACGGGAAAGGATGAAGCTAATTGGTTGAATCTTGTCACATGACCCGCGGTGCGCTTGCAGCATTCTGAAAAGTTGAGATGTTTTCAACTCGATGCGGCACGGACACGCCTGAAAAACCGAGCGCGTTGCTTCCATTTTGAGTGCGGCTGCTGCGTGTTTACATTTGAAATAACGAACTTGAGTGCGCAAAAGACAAGATATGTGAATGGCCCCTAAAAGATTACTAGAAAAAAATAGCATCATTATATGTTTTTAAATTCCATTCCAATTATTTGCAAAAATAATACCTTGTAAGTAATCTTGAATGTCTCACTTTACATTGTTATTCTCGTTACTGTGGAGCCATTGCTTGCATATTACATCTGCACTCTATTAGAAAACCCTAACTAATTTCAGAAACTTGATTTGACTCTTAATTGCCCATCTCACAGTAAAATGAAAATGTGCATGTAATAAATTGTAGCTAAAGTTAAGGATTACAACAACTGCAGACAACTAATGAATTGTGATTTTTTTTCTCAGCATGTTGTTTGATAAGCTGCATAAATATCAATTTTAACAATAAAAAGTAATATACAGGCAGTGATGCATGTGCAACTACAATAATGTGCATAATTCTGTTCTACTGTCTTAACATAATATACATAAAATAATTTATAATTTATTCTTAATCAAAACGTGGTTAGTTTCTAGTAATATTGAAAGCTATACATCCTTAATGTGTAGCTCTGCTTAACACATTTTGAATAAGGGGGTTCCTGCTCCATGTCTCTATTGCCAAAAAGGTGCTTGCCCTGAAAAACTTTGAAGACCCCTGCTCTAATTTGTTTGCTGTAATAACAATACTATGTTACTGCAGATGTATTTTCACTATTGAGACTTTTGGGATTTGTGGTTTGGGAAATGTAATCTTGTTATTATAGATTTATGTACTTGGTGCCAATGCAATCCTACAATTCAGCTGACATTAAAGAAATCAAGGTATAACATTATCTCTCTTCATGTAAACACAGTGATAGCGTATAACTTCAGATAAGTCTTTTGGAACCGATTTGTCAATGGCAGACCACTTGGGCGTGGATTAATAGGCTAAAAGTTCTATAAATACTGTGAGTGTGGATCGAGACCTTCATCAAACAGGTCAATCAGCAGTCATGAGGTCTTTGGTGTTCTTGGTGCTCCTTGGAGCCGCCTGTGAGTATAGACTCCGTTCACTGATGGCAATTACTTTACAGGTAATAATACAAAAAGTGAGTCAATATACTAATGATACTCTCTCATTTGTGTAGTTGCTCTGGATGATGACAAGATTGTTGGTGGGTACGAGTGCACACCCTATACCCAGCCCTGGCAGGTGTCTCTGAACATTGGCTACCACTTCTGCGGTGGTTCTCTGGTCAATGAGAACTGGGTTGTGTCTGCTGCTCACTGCTACCAGTCGTAAGTGATGTCTTCACAGAGTAGTTAATGTATCTGTCCATTGTTTTCTTCAGTTCTGAACAGTATTGGACTTTGTCTTCCAGACGTATTGAGGTCCGTTTGGGCGAGCACAACATCGCAGTTAACGAGGGATCCGAACAGTTCATCAATTCTGCAAAGGTCATCCGCCACCCCAACTATGACTCCTGGACCATTGACAGTGACATCATGCTGATCAAGCTTAGCACTCCCGCAAGTATCAATCAGTATGTGAAATCTGTGTCCCTGCCCAGTGGCTGTGCCCCCGCTGGCACCAAGTGCAGTGTTACTGGCTGGGGAAACACCATGAGCCCCAGTAAGTGTCAGGATTCATTATGTCATTTCCTTCACACTTCATGTTCATAGCACTTCGGGTTGACTCCATATCCATTTCTGTTGCATTTAATCCTATGTAGCCGCTGATTCCGACAAGCTTCAGTGTCTGGAGATCCCCATCCTGTCCGACAGCGACTGTAACAACTCTTACCCTGGTATGATCACCAGTACCATGTTCTGCGCTGGATACCTGGAGGGAGGAAAGGACTCTTGCCAGGTAGAGGATGACAAGAAATAGCTGTGTTGCACGGATATTAATTGAGACTATTTCAGTAATAACCGGTTATGTTTCTCTTCTTCAGGGTGACTCTGGTGGTCCTGTGGTGTGCAACGGTGAGCTGCAGGGAGTTGTGTCCTGGGGTTATGGCTGTGCTGAGAAGAATCATCCTGGTGTCTATACCAAGGTAATATAGTTGTTGTTGTTGTTTAATAATTGCTACAAAACAAAATGTTTTGTTTAATATGAAGCACTTATATAAATCCTCTTTCTTTGAAGGTGTGCGTGTTCAGCCAGTGGCTCGCCGACACCATTAGCAGCAACTAAAGCTGATATGAAATCACACAGAGCCTCCAAATCTGCAATCCATCAGCTTTTCTTTGTTTTGGAGATTAAAAAACATGTGAAAATAAAAGCATTTAAAAATATTCTGCTTCCTCTAAGTGATTCTTATTTGCCAATAAATACTAAATATATTGTACTTTAACAAGCCTACATTTAAATGTATGCTGCTTTAAGCAAAAATGACTCACCAAACACACAACAAACTCTCTGTACCATGTTAACAATTTAGACATGGGGAAACATGAATTTCTAGGAATGTCCAACAAAGGAAATGTAAAAGACAAGCAAATATGGTTGCTGATGTTTGTTAGCCATGTGTTGAGTGCAATTACTAAATGCTGTTAGTAACCAAATCAATTACATTACACATTTTTGGTAATATAGTCAGAGTACTTTTGATTACATTTGGATTACTTTTGACCTTAATTGTTAATCACATTGATTTAAAAGGATAATCTTGAACCATATTGATTAATCAAAAATACAGAGAGTAAACAATTTATTCCATCTGTTGTTCTTAACAAGATAAAGTGATTAAACATTACATTATGTTAAGGTTTCCCAAACTGGTGTTCATGAAGGAACTGCAGGAGGTTTGTCAGTTTAATGAAAAGTTAGTAATTAATGAGTTTATACAAATGTAAAATGAAAATGAATCATTTTACCATTACCTAATAGTAGCAAATACATAATTATTAACTTTAGTATTCATATATTACCATAAAATCGCAAAGGGTGCTTCAAGTAAATACATTAGGTGAAAGGTTCAGCTGACAAAAAAGTTTGGGAATCCCTGCATTATACGTACATTTGTGCATTTTGATGAGTTTGAAAGACAAAATCGTTCCAAAATACATGGTTAAATAAAAATGAATGCATCAGTACTGATGCAAAGTTGAAATTTTGAGAAAATGCTTTTTAAAACTGAAATGATTTTTATAAATCCAATGCTGAGTGGCCTCTGAATTTCTTATGTAATTAGTCACCTGACTAGTGACTGGTCTTTGTGTGAATGTCCACAAAACATTCTAAATGCAAATAAGCAGAAGGCTATTTTAGAGATGGAATTTTAAAATATGAAAAAGAAGAATTAATGGGAATCATCAAATTGCAAATATGTTATTTCTATTGTATAAATAACTAATTAATAAAAAAGGTAATCATGTAATCAATAAAAAGTAACTGTAGTTGGATTATGAGTACTTTAAAATGTAATATAATCTAATTACAAGTGTTCAATTTCTGGAATTATAATCCAGATTACCTACAATATAATCACTTACTACCCAGAACTGTTTGTTAGCATTCATATACATTGTCAGTTGCCTTCATAAAACATCTTTAACAATTCTGTAACATCTAAATGAGCTTCCATGAAAATGTTTGTGAGGTTTCATCTGAATAACAACTAAAGAATGCTGTATTGATAGGAGCTTAGCTTCATTGATTCTTCAAGTATTGCTCTTTTAGAGAGAGAGAGAGAGAGAGAGAGAGAGAAGCTCTGACTAACTCTGCTTCTTTGGCTATTAAAGTTAGGGGTAGGAAGGGAAACATTAGGCCAATGGTAACTATTATCACTATTAAAACACTGGGATAAGAGAAGTGTAAAACTGCTAGTACAAGTGAACTTATGTTTATTTTAAACATGCTGTGACCAATTAGATACAAAGAAAAATATAATAAAGAAACAAAAATAAAGAATAATAAAATATATATAATAAAGGCAATATTTAGAAATGGGAGGACAAGGGGAATGGGTCTGTGTATTATTCTTCTATTATCATCTAACTATGTGTATTAACTCTGTGCAGTGAGCTTTGAGAAACTATTTAAAGCTTGAAAAACACTCGTGTATGGAACGAACCTGTTCAGGAGCTAGAAATACATGACAGCTATTGATCAACCTTCAGGAATTCATATATGGTATATGAACATTCATTTATATACATTCATTTTAGATGGGGATTATGAAGAATATGCTGACATAAATATGACCCACAAATGGTTGTTTGTTAAATAAACTGCAGCAATTATGGGCACTTTATACATAAAACCTTCACATTTCACCTGTACATCTGTCTTTCACTGCATTGCATTATGGTTTTATTTTCAAGAGTCTTTAATGGTAATGAAATAAGTGTTTAAAAGTAAAGTGCTAACTTGTCAAACAATAAAGTGCTCCATGTAGTCAATTCAAAGTGTTTTTATACTTTAACATTTATACTCTGCGATAAACTGTGTACTGCTTACAGAAATATGACTGCTCAATGAAGAAAGGAAAAAAAAACTAGGCACACCCAAAATTACATTTAATATATGGACACGTATAGATCCAGAACTTGGGTGAGAAGATGAACAGCTGGTCAAAACTTGTTGAAAACAACGAAAACTTGCTGTCAAGGTCACAAAGCCTAAAATGTACATATTTAACAGCACAGCTGCTGGATCTTCCTGAATGTGTCAAAAATATACATTCTGTTTAATGTACTTTTAAAGACTTTGTTTAAAAATGTAATTTTTAAACTAAATTGTTCCTCAGAATTTAAAAATATGTACTTTAAAGAAGTTGTGGCTTTATGTTTTGGGAAATTTACAACATAAACATCTTACCTTTGAGAATATATGCATAAAAGCTATATATGTTGTTACTATACACTACCGTTCAAAAGTTTGGGGTCAGTACATTTTTATTGTTTCTTTTTTCTTTTTTTTTTTGTTGTTTTAAGAAATTAATACTTTTATTCACCAAGGATGTATTAAGTTAATAATTAAAAGTTTATTAAAAGTTAATAATAAATAATTTACTTTGTTATAAAATATTTATATTTTGAATAAACACTGTACTTTTTAAACTTGTTATTCATGAAAGAATCCTGAAAAAAAAAATCACAGGTTCCAAAAAAATATTTGGCAGCACAACTGTTGATATTATCCAACATTGATCATTCTAATAATAAATCCGCATATTAGAATGATTTCTGAAGGATCATGTGACACTTAAGACTGGAGTAACAGCTGATAAAAATTCAGCCTTTCACCACAGGAATAAATTCTATTTTAAAGTATGTTAAAATAAAAAACATTATTTTATATTGTAAAAACATTTTGCAATATTACTGTTTTTTTTTTCTATATTTTTAATCAAATAAATGCAGCCCTGATGAGCATAAGAGACTTCTTTAAAGACTATTACAAGTCTTACTGACCCCAAACTTTTGAACGGTAGTGTATATATATATATATATATATATATATCTCATATATATATATATATATATATATATGTATATATATATATTTATATGTTGTTTTCTGTACACTGGGTGACACCAGAGTGCAAATGCAGCCCTAATATACATTTTTCTAACATTCAAGTAATCAAGATATAATTCTGTATCTTTTCATGGAAACAGTGATAACATATTACTTCAGATAAGTCTTTTGGAGCTGATTGGTCAATAGCAGACCACTTGGGTATGGATCAATAGGTTGACAGTCCTATAAATACTGCGAGTGAGGAGCAAGACCTTCATCAAACAGGTTCAATCAGCAGTCATGAGGTCTTTGGTGTTCCTGGTGCTCCTTGGAGCCGCCTGTGAGTAGAGACTCTATTTACTAATTCACTGAAATTATGAATTTCATTTTGCAGGCAAGTATAGTCAATATACTGATGATACTCTCTCATTTGTGTAGTTGCTCTGGATGATGACAAGATTGTTGGTGGGTATGAGTGCACACCCTATTCCCAGCCCTGGCAGGTGTCTCTGAACGCTGGCTACCACTTCTGCGGTGGTTCTCTGGTCAACGAGAACTGGGTTGTGTCTGCTGCTCACTGCTACAAGTCGTAAGTGAAGTCTTCACAGAGTAGTTCATGTATCTGCCCACTGGTTTCTTCAGTTCTGAACAGTATCAGACTTTGTCTTTCAGACGTATTGAGGTCCGTTTGGGCGAGCACAACATTGTGATTAATGAGGGATCTGAACAGTTCATCTCCTCTGACAAGGTCATCCGCCACCCCAACTACAGCTCATGGGACCTTGATAGTGACATCATGCTGATCAAGCTTAGTAAGCCCGCTACCCTCAATCAGTATGTGCAACCTGTGTCCCTGCCCAGTGGCTGTGCCCCCGCTGGCACCAAGTGCAGTGTTACTGGCTGGGGAAACACCATGAGCTCCAGTAAGTGTCAGGATTTATGATGTCATTTCCTTCACATTTCATACGTTAATAGCAATTTGGTTGACTCCCTAACCATTGCTGTTGCATTCAATTCTTTGTAGCTGCTGATTCCAACAAGCTTCAGTGTCTGGAGATCCCCATCCTGTCCGACAGCGACTGCAACAACTCCTACCCTGGTATGATCACCAATACCATGTTCTGCGCTGGATACCTGGAGGGAGGAAAGGACTCTTGCCAGGTAGAGGATGACAAGAAATACTGTTGTCGCAAAAATATTAATTGTATCTTAATAATAACCAGTTGTTTCTCTTCTTCAGGGTGACTCTGGTGGTCCTGTGGTGTGCAGTGGTCAGCTGCATGGTATTGTGTCCTGGGGTTATGGCTGTGCTGAGAAGAATCATCCTGGTGTCTATGCCAAGGTAATATAATTGTTGTTATTTAATAATTCTTACAAAACAAGTTTGGTTTAATATGAAACACTTATTTGATTTTTATGAATTCTCTTTTCTTTAAGGTGTGCATGTTCAGCCAGTGGATCGCCGACACCATGAGCAGCAACTAAAGCTGATATGAAATCACATACAGCCTGCAAATCTACTATACATCAGTTTTTCTTTGTTTTGGAGATCAAAAACCTGTGAAAATAAAAGTATTTAAATATATTATGCTTATTCCAAGTGCTTTATTCATATTAATCAATAACAGGGCTACATTTAAAAGTATGATGCTCTTAGCAAAAATTACTCACCAAAACACACACATCAAAGTGCATATGTCATGTTAACAATTTAGCAGAAGGCTAAAAATAGGCTACAGTTTGAGTCTTTAATATTTCTACAAAAGAAAGAAAGAAAGAAAGAACACAGACAAGTAGTTGATGAAGAAAGACTTCTATCAAAAATTAGGAAATGTGCATGACAAGCCCATACGGCATGACCCTGTATTTACAGTTCATCCACTCGTCCCTCTCACATATCCGGATGAGGTTGTTTGCACTGTGGAGGTCCAACTTGGTGAGGACAGCAGCACGATAAGAGTTGTTCCAAGGCTGCTGGGGGCATAACAAGATGGAATGTTGACTGATTGTTTCTCCACTTGGCTTTCAATAGAAGTCGACTGTACTGGCAACACTGGAGGTACTTGACAGGTAAGAAACTTGAGGGAAACAGTCTAGGAAACAGTCTTTGCCCCATTTCAGGATTTCGACGGTCTTCGGAAGAATTTCTGGTTGATGTTGACTCCAGTGGCAATCTAAAATGATGTCTGCTGTCAACTGCTCCAGAACCAGGAAAGAGATGCTTTATTTGTGACCAATTTCAACCTGGGACCCATGCTGAACTGGACATTTCATTTTTGTTTGAAAACCAGATACAATTTAAAGGTTACATTTGTATTTAAATTTCAGAATGAAATCATTTGCCTGTTGAGAGTGTGTTGACAGTCTATGTAGTTGGATCACTGAGCTCCATAAAATCAGTAATGAGGAGTTTTGACAGTTACCAATAAACAAACAAAAGAGAGGGAATAAAGAACCCTAAACTCTGACACAAAGAATCATTTCAGCATTAAAACGGTTCTTCAGGATGCTATGGTTCTAAATAGAACCATTACTACATGTAAAGAAAAGTAAAGAAAGTCTTTAAAGAACCATTTTTTTAAAAGTTTTTTTAAATGCAATCCTATAAGTTATGTACATAATGATATATTTTATGTTTACATTTATTCACAGTCACCTATTGTATCTGTTGGCATTCTTCTTCTTCTTGGCACACTGATAGAGGACAGGCCCAACATAGCAAGTTTGGAGTCTCTAACTAAAACTCTATCGCCACTACTTTCCAAAGTTTCATGCATGTTTATGCTAATCACTTTTTTAATCACGTCCAAAACGTAAAAATGTTAAGGTTTAGTTTTTTCGCTATTTTTCATTGTTTGAAAAACCTACTTTTTCAAACTCATCCTAGACGTTTGTCTGATTTTCACCAAAATTGGCTCAGTTCATCTTGAGACCATGCTGGCAAAAAGTTATGAAATTCAAGATGATTAGTCAAACCGTTCTCGAATAATGTGCAAACGAATTCTATGAAAAGCACGCAAAAAAGGATATGAGGCTATATTTCCGCAATGGCTTGGCATATTGAGTCCAAACTTGGTGTGTAATACAACAAGCATGACTTGAGGCTACCTGCAGTGCCACCTAATGGTCAGAACATATGAAAAATGGCTAGTTTTGCTTATAACATGTGAACGGTTTGGCCAAAAACAACAAAACTGGTCTCTTTAAATTCATGCTGAGTTATACCATACCCAATTCCCATGTCAGCCATTTTTAGCGTCGGCCATATTGAATTTTGTCAAAAAATGCTAGATTTTACGAACCCATTGACGTATCATTTTGAAACTCGGTTTGTTTCTTTGGCACCATGCCCTGACAGTACTCAAAACGTTTGAAGGCAGCGCCACATTCTGGCCAAAAGTCAAAATGCTAATCAAGTTTGAATAAATTTGGCTATTGTAATATAACTGGTCTCAATATATTCTTTGGGTCATGCTGAGAAGATTGATACCAATTATGCCAAAATTGGTCGAACTTCCAGTCCGCCTTTTTAATTCATGTTGAAAACCTACTTTTTCAAACTCCTGCTAGACTGTTGGCCCGATTTTCACCAAATCTGCATTTCCATTGTTGGACATATATAGAAATTCATGTTTCTTAGTTATTCTATCTTTTTTGATAGAATAATTGTCTTTATCAACTGCTTATCTGTATTTTTTTTAAATTAAAGACTCAACTGGTAGCTATTTTAGCCTTCTGCTAAATTGTTAATATGACAACGGCACTTTGTTGTGTGTTGTTTTGGTGAGTAATGTATGGAAATCATAAATATAGGTGAGTTAAAGTATGGTAAACAATATATTCAATATTTATTGACAAATATGAATAAACCATAAATGAATAGAATATTTTAAAATTCTTTGTCAGAGGAGATTTGGAGGCTGTATGTGATTTCATATCAGCTTTAGTTGCTGCTCATGGTGTCGGCGATCCACTGGCTGAACATGCACACCTTGAAGAAAAGAGAATTCATAAAAACATGTAAGTACTTCATATTAAACCAAACATATTGTTTTATATCAATTATTAAACAACAACAAACATATTACCTTGGCGTAAACACCAGGATGATTCTTCTCAGCACAGCCATAACCCCAGGACACAATACCATGCAGCTGACCATTGCACACCACAGGACCACCAGAGTCACCCTGAAGAAGAGAAACAACTGGTTATTATTAAGATACAATTAATATTTGTGCAACAACAGTATTTCTGTCATCCTCTACCTGGCAAGAGTCCTTTCCTCCCTCCAGGTATCCAGCGCAGAACATGGTATTGGTGATCATACCAGGGTAGGAGTTGTTGCAGTCGCTGTCGGACAGGATGGGGATCTCCAGACACTGAAGCTTGTTGGAATCAGCAGCTACAAAGAATTGAATGCAACAGCAGTGGTTAGGGAGTCAACCAAATTGCTATTAACGTATGAAATGTGAAGGAAATGACATCATAAATCCTGACACTTACTGGAGCTCATAGTGTTTCCCCAGCCAGTAACACTGCACTTGGTGCCAGCGGGGGCACAGCCACTGGGCAGGGACACAGGCTGCACATACTGATTGAGGGTAGCGGGCTTGCTAAGCTTGATCAGCATGATGTCACTGTCAATGGTCCAAGAGTTGTAGTTTGGATGGCGGATGACCTTGTCAGAGGAGATGAACTGTTCAGATCCCTCATTAATCACGATGTTGTGCTCGCCCAAACGGACCTCAATACGTCTGAAAGACAAAGTCCGATACTGTTCAGAATTGAAGAAACCAATGTGCAGATACATGAATTACTCTGTGAAGACTTCACTTACGACTTGTAGCAGTGAGCAGCAGACACAACCCAGTTCTCGTTGACCAGAGAACCACCGCAGAAGTGGTAGCCAGCGTTCAGAGACACCTGCCAGGGCTGGGAATAGGGTGTGCACTCATACCCACCAACAATCTTGTCATCATCCAGAGCAACTACACAAATGAGAGAGTATCATCAGTATATTGACTATACTTGCCTGCAAAATGAACTGAGTGAAATTCATAATTTCAGTAAATCAGTAAATAGAGTCTTTACTCACAGGCAGCTCCAAGGAGCACCAGGAACACCAAAGACCTCATGCCTGCTGATTGAACCTGTTCGATTAAGGTCTCGCTCCTCACTCGCAGTATTTATAGGACTGTCAACCTATTGATCCACACCCAAGTGGTCTGCTATTGACCAATCAGCCCCAAAAGACTTATCTGTACTAATGTTATCATTGTTTCCATGAAAAGATAAAGAATTATATCTTGATTACTTAAATGTTAGAAAACTGTACAGTATGTTAGGGCTGCAATTGCACTTTGATGTTACCCAGTGTACAGAAAATATACAGTAACAAGAAAAATTACATTTTTAAACAAAGTATATACATCAAACAGAATGTATATTTTTGATACATTTGGAGAGATACCGAAGCTGTGCTGCTGAATATGTACATTTTAGGCTTTGTGACCTTGACAGCAAGTTTCCAACGTTAAGTTCATCAGCTGTTCATCTTCTCACCCAAGTAGTGGATCTATACGTGTCCATATATTAAATGCAATTTTGGGTGTGCCTAATTTTTTTCATTTAGCAGTCATATTTCTGTAAGCAGTACACGGTTTATAGTTACAGTATAAAAATACTGATCTCAAGTGGATGATGAATTATTAAATTTTTTGGTTTTCAACTCTAGTCCTCGGGGCCCACTGCTCTGCACATTTTGTATGTTTCTGAATCTGACACACTCATTTCAGTTCATGGATCTTTCTCCTAACGAGCTGATGATCTGAATCAGGTGCATTAAATGAGGGAGACATACAAAATGTGCAGAGCAGTGGGCCTTGAGGACTGGAGTTAAGAACCACTGATCTACAGTAGATAGTACCAGTGTTGGGGGTAATGCATTAAAAGTAGTGCAAGTTATGCAATATTATTACTTTTTCCAAGTAACTAGTAAAGTAACGCATTACTTTTTAATGTACAAGAAAATATCTTAGTTACTTTTTTCAAATAAGTAACGCCAGTTACTTTTCCCCCCATTTATTGATTAAAAGCTCTCCTGTCCCCATGTTGAGAGAAATCAGGGGTAAGATGTTAGTTCTAGAATAAATGTGAACACGCATTAATTCATCTCACTCCTCAAAATGAATTAAAAAAAGTGAAATTCAACTCCAAATATGATGCAAACCTGCAATAATTAAATATGTTGTATAATACAAATATCATTTATGCATTTAATACCATTTTATTAACCAATGTCTTTGCTGCCAACCTTCGATGATCTAATTTAACCATACTAATAAGAAAAAATTACTCAAGATAATCTAACATTTGTTTTCCTTTTTTTATTAAGAGTTGATATTTTTTCTTCTGCGGTCTACTGTACAGACGTGAATTTACGTTTCTCAAAGCCTGAGGCTTTTGGTGTGAAAAGGCTTTTACATTTGCCAAAAATAGAACTTTTTAAATTGAAAACAAACAAGCAAGCCCTGCCCAGATTTAAAAAGTAATGCAAAAGTAAAGTAACGCATTACTTTCCATAAAAAGTAACTAAGGAACGTAATTAGTTACTTTTTAGGGAGTAACTCAATATTGTAATGCATTACTTTTAAAAGTAACTTTCCCCAATACTGGATAGTACAGTACAGGGGTGTGTGGAGTTCAAAAACCCTTTAAGAGGACATGCAAGTGTGAAAAATGCCACATTTGTCCTGTTTAACTCCTGGAGGACAACCTCCTTAAATGTCCTGGTCCTCAATGCGAAGTTTTGCTCAGCTCATCTCACTTTTTTCAATTTTTTACTTTGGGAGAATGAATATCTTCATTGTCACAGTGAAAAATGCACAGCAATGCAGGGAATGAGGAGAGGATAGCATCTTCTGTTTCTAGTTTTTGTATTACATAACACAGTGGTGTGTGAATTGATGGCAGCATTGAAAAAGTACTCCCTCACACATTCAGCACTTATTCTTCTCAATAAGAGCTTTACTATCACTGAATGTCACTGTGGGAACCAGGTACTTCTTACTGTACTCCTCCTTTAGCAACACAAGAACATTTTGGATGCTTTTGGATCGACTTGATTGATCAAAATGATTGACTTGGTCTCTTGAGACAAGCGTATGGACTTCCAGAAGTGTATATTTTGTAAATATGGGCCTTGGAAGAGGTTAAATGAGTTTATTTTGTGCTTTGGCTACAGTAGGTAATTCTAGTGGTGACAACAACCATGCATGTCACTTCTGCAAGCTGTGTCATATTCTGTGAGATAAAGTGTCACTCTTTTCATAGCTTTTTCTGGCTTTGAAACAGCTCCTTTTCTAGCAAAAACTAAAGGAAAACTTAAAGTGAAGACCTGATTATTTCAGGAGCTTTGTCACAAGTCCATTTTTTCTGAATGTCAGTAGTACATCTGCCATATTTTCACAAAACAATGATTTGCTATTCCTCTTGTACTATTGTCCTCTTTTATGCTAAGAAATAAATCTGCTGTCAGTTTTCTCTCAAGAGGTTCCACTGTTGCCAGCATTAAGTCTGAGTATGATTCAGTAGGCTATATAACACTTTTAATTGTCAGGAAATTACTTGTCTTCAAAGGTTTTGGTTAAATATACATACCTGTTGAACAAAAAATTCCTTAAACCTACGATAATTATTTTTTGTTAAGTAACTTTCAGTAGGGTGTAATCATTTTTGCAACACAGCATTTTATCAATTTGAAAAGAAAATCTTATTTTCCTAAATAATTTTGACATTCTTCTTTGGTAATTGATCAATCAGGCTTGTTGGAACATTATATCTACAAAGAACCCTAATATGTCTTCTAAGTAAAGAGGGGGTGTACTCATTTATGTTGTGCACTGTATATATTAACATGAATATATTAATATACTAATATTAATGAAAATAAACAATAAATAAAAAGGTTATTTATAACATCATTGATTTTCAAAGCATGATTCTTTATGGAATCCTATAAAAAGGGTTCTATTTAGCACCAAAAAGGGATCTGCTATTGTTACAAGGCCCTTTTACTGTAAAAAATAAAAAAACACAATTTGTTGGGTCTGCCTTAAATTTTTAAGTTGAGTCAACTCAAATAAGTTTAGTGAACTTGAAATGTTAAGTTGTACTAAGTAACAACTTAGATATTTGTGTTTGCTAAACTTAACAGATTTTAAATTTTTGAATCAACTCAAATATCTAAGTTGTCACTTAGTATAATTTAACATTTCAAGCTGAATAAACTTTTTTTTGAGTTGACTGAACTTAAGAATTTTAAGACAGCCAGGTAACAAATTATTTTAAGTTGACTTAACGAATTGTTTTTTACAGTGTTCTGGTACTGTTTAAAATCATTTTTCATTGCACTTTATTTTACAGTAAGTATACTTACATGTACTTACAGTGAATCTACAGTGTACCTACCTAGACAAAACCTTCACATTTTACCTGTACATCTGTCTTTTACTATATTGCATTATGGTTTTATTTTCAAGGGTCTTTGATGGTAATAAAATAAGTGTTTAAAACATTAAGTGCTCCATGTAAGCTATATTTTCATTAGACACTCAAGTAAACAAACTTTAAGATAACCCCAGCAGACTGAATTTATTTATTTCTACTCACTTGACAGGATAAAAGATCTCCATATTCACTGAAGACCGCTGTGAGTGTTATTAAATGTAAAAGTGTGTAAAATAAAGTTTGCAGAAATTGAATCTGAACTTGTTGAGTTTTTGAATACCACACACTTCTGGACTATATTATCTAGACTGCTATTATTGACTGGACAATACAAAAAAGACTGGGATAAAAATGTACTTATCATATTCATCATCTGTCACATTCATGTCTGTTCATGTCATTGGTTTCTCCCATTGTCTCCCCCCCGTCATTCTGCTTACTTTGGTTTAGTCCTCATTATCGTCATCCCCTTCACCTGTCTGTAACTATCTATCACCCTTTATAAGTCTGTTTGTATTTTGAGTTCTCTGTTGGTCCTTAAAGTTGTTTGAAGTGTGTGGATGTACCTCTGTGTTCCTGCCTGTTCCTGCCTGATTCCTATGAAGATTTATATTAAAGTGTTTGCTTGTATTGTATCTCGTTTCACGTATCGTCCGTCCAGCACGACACGTAATAGAAGGACCGACCGAAACAGTTTTTCCCCGGCGTTTCTCTGCTTTATTTTCCGCTTTTTTTTTCTGAGTGCTTTGTTTTGTTTTTCGTTATGGATAACCCCGCCGTCCTCCTCCTTCTCCTGGAGCAGGGGAATCGCTCTCTCGTGGACCACACTAGAGACTTCGTCCACCTCGTACCACTCACACACTACGCGGACAGCAGCCTTTGCACATTCTACCGTGCAGGACTGAACATCGCCACGAAAGCGCAGCTGTCCGGGGATGGTCCACGAGAGAGCTTCGCCGACTACATTGAGCGGATGCTGGTGTCCTGTAGATCTTCGTTGACCGCGGAGGATGACACCAGCCCCACTCAAGACCCAGAGCCCAGCCAACCAGCACCCCAAAACGCGGAGTTTGAGCCCGAGCCCACCGCAGATGACGAGCCGGAGCCACGAGCGACAGAGCCAGAGATCGCCACAGAGCCAGAGCCATACACGTCCGATCAGGTGCGAGAGCCGGCTACAGCTACTGCGACGGGGGAGTGCAACATGGAGCAAGTGAGGGCTATGGAGAGCCCTGCCCACTGCACCACTGCTGGGGGTGAGCTGGAAGATAACTCTGGGGACTTGATTGACTTCTCTACTGAAGTTCTGGAAAATAACTCTGGGGATTTAATAGACTTATCTACCTGTCATGATATACCTGCCTGTATGGAATTCCCACCCACCCTCCCTCTTCTGCCTATGTCAACGTCTGTCTGGTCACCGCTGTCCCCTGACAGCCCCTCTGTTCACCCTCAGCCCACCACCTGTGCAGTGGGCTCGCCGCGGGGTCTGCCAGCTTCCATCGGTGTCAGGGCTGGAGGATCCCTCATCTCCGCCTCCAGCCTCAGAGTCCAAAACTCCGCCTCGGCCCTCTGACCCTGCGGCTCCACCACGGCTCTCAGCGCCCTCATCTCCATCGTCGCCCGTCGGTCCACCAGCTCCACCGGGCTCCCTCGTCTTTCCGGCTCCGCCCTGGTCGGTCGTCGTCCCTCCGTCACCTCAGGACTCTGTTCCTCCGGCTGCGCCTCGTCACTCCGTCCTACCGGCTCCTAAGGACTCCTCCCTCCCTCCGGCACAGCCTCCATCCTCTGTCGCTCCGGCTCCACCGCGGACCTCCAGATCTCCGCCTACGCCTTGGTCGCCAGAGCCTAGGGCTCCGCCTTGGCCCTTCGGATCCTCGGTGTCGCCCTGGATCTTCGGCTCTCCGTCTCCGCCTCGGGCTCCTCCACCAGCGGCTCCGCCTCCGTCGGTCGGCCCCCTGGAGTCGTCAGCCCTTCCTCCACCATGGCTCCTCCCTCCGTCGGCTCCACCGTGGGTCGTCATCTTGGCTGCGGTCTGGGTCTCCCTCTGCTTCTCCTGCTCCGGGTCCCTCCTGTGTCCTCCTTGGCTCCTCCCACCTTCATCACCCCCCCTGGACTGTGTTGTATTTCCCTGTACTGTCTGTCACACCTAAGACTAGACACACCCAAAATTACATTGATTATATGTACACGTATAGATCCACAACTTGGGTGAGAAGATGAACAGCTGTTAAAAACATTTTGCTTTATTTTGGAAACTTGCTGTCAAGGTCACAAAGCCTAAAATGTACATATTCGGCAGCACATCTACTGGATCTCCCTGAATGTATCAAAAATATACATTCTGCTTAATGTACTGACTTTGTTTAAAAATGTAATTTTGTGCTCTAATTTATTCCTCAGAATTTGAACAAGTCTGTACTGCAGGAGGCTTTTCACTGTTGGGATAGGGAGGTTTTGGCTTTATGTTTTGGGAAATGTATAAAAAATATTTTACCTTTGAGAATATACACATACAAATTATATATGTTGTTATTATATATTGTCTGTACTCTGGGTAACATCAAATGATGTGTTAGTGCAAATGCAGCCCTAATATACAGTTTTCTAACATTCAAATAATCAAGATATAATTCTGTATCTTTCCATGGAAACAGTGATAACATATTACTTCAGATAAGTCTATTGGAGCTGATTGGTCAATAGCAGACCACTTGGGTATGGATCAATAGGTTGACAGTCCTATAAATACTGCAAGTGAGGAGCGAGACCTTCATCGAACAGGTTCAATCAGCAGTCATGAGGCCTGTGAGAAGAGACTCTATTTACTGATTCACTGCAAATATGAATTTCAACTGAGCTCATTTTATAGGTAAGTATAGTCAATATACTGACAATACTCTCTTATTTGTGTAGTTGCTCTGGATGATGACAAGATTGTTGGTGGGTACGAGTGCACACCCTATTCCAAAAATTGCAGTTAGTATTGGAAGCAATGAAATAAAAATTTTTAGGTAATATAATCAGACTACTTTTGATTACATTTAAATTACTTTTGACCACTTTTGAGATTTCATTTGTTCATTTGTGTTCAAAAGCTTGAACACAAATCCAAATGTTCAAACTAAATTCACAGAACCTATGACTCTTCTGGCTAAATCAAACAATCGCTTTAAAACCATTTCACCTGTACTCAAAATCAAACAAAGCTTTCAAATCATACACACATTAGTCAATACTATACGCACTACAAATCATTCATTAGAAACTACATCAAAAAATGGAGAACACAGTGCCCAGTGCATGTAGTTACAAAAAAAGAATGTGTTCTTTATATTGTAATTATTTAGCAAAAAAAAAAAAAAAAGATACATAAACATACACACACAGTCAAGTTTAGGCAGTTTAAACACTGTTTTGAGATCTCATTCACTCTTTTTGCAAAACTCTAAACACATTCTCACTCACTAAGACACAGTTTGCTCTGTGATTAACTTGTGATGCAAAACCTTAAACACAGGAAAGCAAAAGTTAAGCACAAGTGCAACACGACTGTCATCGTTTACACACAATAATTCAAAATTCTTCACACCTGTTTCTAAATATTTAAATATACAAAATATAAGCCAGTTCAAAGTGCACAGAAGGCATGGTTGCATCTGTCAATCTGAGAGTTACAGATAAGTTTGAATATATATGTATATGTGAATATTCACACCTAAGTTGTTTGGTAAATATACAAAAAAAAAGAATATGTAAAGAATGTATGATAGATAGATAGATAGATAGACAGACAGACAGATAGAATATATATATGATCGATAGATAGACATAAATATATATATATATATATATATATATACACTGACCAAAATTATAAATGCAACACTTTTTTGCCCCCATTTTTCATGAGCTGAACTCAAAGATCTAAGACTTTTTCTATGTACACAAAAGGCCTATTTCTCTCAAATATTGCTCACAAATCTGTCTAAATCTGTGTTAGTGAGCACTTCTCCTTTGCCGAGATAATCCATCCACCTCACACGTGTAGCATATCAAGATGCGGATTAGACAGCATGATTATTACACAGGTGTGCCTAAGGCTGGCCATAATAAAAGGCCACTCTAAAATGTGCAGTTTTATCACACAGCACAATGCCACAGATGGAGGGAGTGTGCAATTGGCATGCTGACTGCAGAAATGTCCACCAGAGGTGTTGCCCATGAATTAAATGTTCATTTCTCTACCATAAGCTGTCTACAAAGGCATTTCAGAGAATTTGGCAGTACATCCAACTGGCCTCACAACTGCAGACCACGTGTAACCACACCAGCCCAGGACCTCCATATCCAGCATCTTCACCTCCAAGATCGCCTGAGACCAGCCACCCGGACAGCTGCTGCAACAATCGGTTTGTATAGCCAAAGAATTTCTGCACAAACTATCTGAAACCATCTCAGGGAAGCTCATCTGCATGCACGTCGTCTTCATCGGGCGCTCAACCTGACTGCAGTTCGTTGTCGTAACTGACCTGAGTGGGCAAATGCTCACATTCGATGGCGTCTGGAACTTTGGAGAGGTGTTCCCTTCACGGATGTACAGGGGAGATGGCAGACAGCATGTATGGCGTTGTGTGGGTGTGCGGTTTGCTGATGTCAACGCCATGGTGGCGGTAGGGTTATGGTATGGGCAGGCGTATGTTATGGACAACAAACACAGGTGCATTTTATTGATGCCATTTTGAATGCACAGAGATACCGTGACGTATATATGTGTGTGTGTGTGTGTGTGTGTGTGTGTGTGTTTATTTTTTGGTATATTCATCAAACTTAGCTGTAATTTTTTTGAGTGTGTGTATGTTTTTTGAGTCTGTGTATCTTTATCTATATTTTTATTGCAAAATAATTACTATATACAATAAACATTCTTTTTTTTTTGTAACTACATGCACTGGGCACTGTGTTCTCCATTTTGGGTGTAGTGTTTACAGTTTTTCACAGTTGCTAAGACAATAAACCCTATTCTCTAAACCAAACTCTAAATAGCCTAAACCAATTTGTCAAATAAATCACTCTTTCTGCAAAACGTTAAACAATTTTAGGCAGTTTAGACACTGTTTGCAGATCTCATGCACTCTTCTCACTCACTAAGACACAATTTGCTCTGTGATGAACTTGTGATGAAAAACCCTAAACACAAGAAAGCAAAAGTTAAGCACAACTGCAACACGGCTGTGATCGTAAACACACAGTAACTCAGAATTCTTCACACTTGTTTCGAAATATTTAAATATACAAAATATAAGCAGAAGGCACGGGTGCATCTGTCAATCGGAGAGAGGTACAGAAGAGTGTGAATACGAGTATATATATACATACATGTATATATATATATATATTCATATATATATATACATACAGTATACAGTAATCACACCTAAGAAAGAAATCATACCTAAGTTTGGATATACCAAAAAAAAAAAAAAAAAAAAAAAAAATATATATATATATATATATATATATATATATACAGAAAGCATTTCTTTCTGGCTACTTTGTATAGGTTTCTATGTAAGTACTGGTACTTCTGGGCTGAGGCTGGAATTTAGCGAGTTTGAAGAAAAAGTATTTGATGCACATATACTACGTGTCAGGAGCATTCACTAATATATAATATATATATATGTATATATATATATATATATACATAAGAATGTGTGCTGAACTGTGCATTTTTATGTTTGTTTTTTTTCCCTTACACATGTGGAACCTACGAAAGCTTATGTCTGCCATGGAATATAAAGGGTACATAGTAGTTGTGACTGATAAAGTCTGAATTGCAAAATGTAAACTTGGAATTCCAAGAATATACGTCCGAATTGTGAGATAAAAAATGGTCACAATTATAGTATTTTCTTTTTTTTTTTTCTGTGATGGAAAAAAGCTTGCATAGTAACCAAAGGCCATGTATGTTGAAATTTCTGTTGATCACTGGCATCAGCTATCACAGGGCACCATCCACATCCAACGCTGACCCACTGGAAAGCAATTGCAATCAATGTTCCAATCGAATTTCTGCATAGAGGACCCTATCTTTTTCTATTGTACATTCTATAAAGTAATGATGACTCATTCAGTTTTAGATAGTATATTGCCAAGAAAGAACACATTCAACACCTAAAAATGTAAAATGGGTTTCAGTTTAGGGTAAAATCAAATTACAAAAAAAAAACAAAAACAAAAAAAACAAAACAAAATAAACAAAAAAACAGCAACAGATTTAAAAAAAAATGTCTGTTATATTTGGGTAGAACTGAAACATGACAATCAATGCAGTTTTTGTAAAGTCATCAACTGTTAGTATTTTGACAGTCACTGTGCTATGATTGACTATATGTTTCTGTTGGATAGAAACTAGTGCTAATGTTTTGACCGAATGACTCGTTTTGAATCGGGTTTGTTGTGTTTTGATAGAGTCGGTATATGTAGAAAAAGGTATTCAGCATTTTGAAATGTAGAGTTTGTATTTATTTAACAAAACATGGTTTTGGCCAGAAAATGAACAATTTGGCTAATTGTGTGATGTAGGTGTGTTGCTGTGTTAAGAGTTTAGAAAAAGTACTTCAAGTATTGGTAAATGCTTATTAGCAATTGAAAAAAACTGTAAATTTGTGCCGAATGAGAAAGATAGGATACAAGAGCACAGAACTCTTTGTCAGTGAGAGACACGATCAGATCAAACCTAAGTTTGGTAAATACACCAAAAAAAGGAAAAAATTATATATATATACATATATATATATATATATATATATGTGTGTGTGTGTGTGTACACATGCACATACACACACAGACACATATGTGTGTGTATTTTTCCATTTTTTGGTATACTCACCAAACTTTGGTGTGATTTCTTTGGAGAGTGTTTATGTTTTGAGTGTGTGTATGTTTATGTGTGTATGTATCTTTTTTTATTGCTAAACAATTACTATATACGGTAAACATTCTTTTTTTTTTGTAACTACATGCACTGGGCACTGTGTTCTCCATTTTTTTATGTAGTGTCTAATGAATGATCTGCAGTGCATATAGTATTGACTACTTTGTGTATGATTTGAAAGCTTTGTTTGATTCTGAGTACAGGTGAACTGGTTTTGAAGCGATTGTTTGATTTTGCCAGAAGAGTCAGGGGTTCTGTAATTTAGTTTGAACATTTGGATTTGTGTTTAAAGTTTTGAGAAAATAAGTGATGGTTTCAAAAAATGTGTTTTAGCATTTCAGAAAAACTGTAACTTTTGCTTTCTTGTGTTTAGGGTTTTGCGTCACAAGTTCATCACAGGGCAAACTGTGTCTTAGTGAGTGAGAATGTGTTTAGAGTTTTGCAAAAAGAGTGCATGAGATCTGCAAACAGTGTCTAAACTGCCTAAATTTGTTTAAGGTTTTGCAGAAAGAGTGATTTATTTGACAAATTGGTTTAGGCTACTGAGAATTGGTTTAGAGAATGGGGTTTAGTGTTTTAACAAATGTGAAAAACTGCAATAACAACATAAAGTGCATTAAATATTATATTACATTAAGGTTTCCCAAACTGAGGTTCATGAAGGAACTGAGGGAGGTTTGTAAAGATGCAAATACTTAATTAATTCATTTATTACCATAAAAATATCAGGGGGTACTTCAGGTAAATACATTAGGTGAAAGAGGTCTGGCTGACAAAAAGGTTTGGGAATCCCTGCACTACATGTAAATTTGTGCATTTTAATATGTTTGAAAGACAAAAGCCTTCTAAAGACAAAGTAATACATGGTTAAATAACACACTGAGTGATAATTTAAATAAAAATGAATGTGTTCATCAGTTGATGCAATATTAAAATTTTGTGGAGAAAAATTTAAAACTGAAATGATTTTTTATAAATCCAATGACCTCAATTTCTGCTGTAATTTGTTGCCTGACTAGTAACTGGTCCTTGTGTGAATGTCCACAGACTTTTTGAATTTATGTAATGGTAGGCCATTTTAGAAAGAACATTTTAAAATATGAAAAAGAACGAGAATTAACAAATTATGAATACATTATTGCTATTGTATGAATAACTAATTAATAAAAAAACATGTAATCAATAAAAAGTAACTAGTCTGAGTATTTTAAAATGTAATTACAAGTATTTAATTTTTGGAATCTGAATATGCAATCCAGATTACATGTATAATCACTTATTACCAAGCACTGCTTGTTAGCATTAATATAAATGGTCAGTTGTCTTCATAAAACATCTTGAACAACTATGAATGAAGCATCGTGAAAATTGGATGAGGTTTCATCTGAATAACAACTGAAGAAAGAAATGCTGTCTTGATAGGAATTTAGCTTTAGTGATTCTTTAAGCATGGTTTCTTTTTTTTTCTTTTTCTTTTTTTTTTTTTTTAAACAAAGAGAAGCTCAGAAAAGCTTTGACAAGCTCTGCTGCAAAACTGTTTAAAGAGTTTTTGAACTCAACACAACCTTGTACTATATAGATGATGTTATTATCTAGACCAAGCTGCTATTATTGAATGGACAATATCGAAAGACTGGGATAAAGATGTATATGTCATCACTCATCATCCACTTGAGATAAATATTTCATACTGTAACTTTAAACTGTGTACTGCTTACAGAAATATGACTGCTGAATGAAAAAAACTAGGCACACCCATAATTACATTGAATATATGGACACGTATAGATCCAGAACTTGGGTGAGAAGAAGAACAGCTGTTGAAAACTTGTTTAATGTTGGAAACTTTCTGTCAAGGTCATAAAGCCAAAAATGTACATATTCAGCAGAAAATCTTCTGGGTCTCCCTGAATGTATGTAATTATTCGGTAACACTTTACTTGAAGGGGTGTGCATAAGACTGACATAACACCTTTGTAATCATGACATGACACATGTCATGAATATGAAGGAGGTTTTATGCATGTTTATGACACGTCATTAAGTGTCATTCGCTCAGTTATGTCATTTTAAATTCAAAGATAACATTATTTGAGATGCCTTTGTTATGACAACTTGACATAAACCAGTACATCATAACCTGTCAGTGTCTTTGTCATGATAACTTGACATTACCAAGACAGTTTTGTACTATCTGACGGCTATATATGTTGGCAATATGTGACCCTGGACCACAAAACAAGTCTTAAGTAGCACGGGTATATTTTTAACAATAGCCAACAATCTTTTATGCCAAAATTCATTAGGATATTAAGTAAAGGTCATGTTCCATGAAAATATTTAGAAAACTTCCTACCGTTAATATATCCAAAAATTATTTTTGATTAGTGATATGCATTGCTAAGAACTTCATTTGGACAAATGTAAAGGCAATTTTCTCAAAATTTTGATTTTTTTGCACTATAATGGTGGTGTCTTGGGTAGAGTTTTCCATGATGTAAAAAAACATGTCAAGAAAATATAAATGTGTGGGATGCTGTAATTAACTGTTTTTGCAGTGAAATGGTCTATTATCTGACCTTCTGTTGGAGGAAGCTAAAAGAAAACACACACACATTATGAAATGAAAAATATTCATGATGCTGTTATAAAATAATTTGACAGAGTATTAACACTTAACGACATTTTAATGACAAATTCAACTTGTACCACTGTAGTTGAGGTCAAGAAAAATATTAATGACACTGTTATAAAATTATTTGACAGAGCATTAGCACTTAATGACATTTTAATGATAAATTCAATTTGTACAACTGAAATAAAAGTGGTCAGAAAAATATTAATGAAACAATTATAATGGTCCATTGACCACATGACAGTTTAATGTAATGTTAACCCATAAAGCTAAGTAGTTTATTAGGTTTGATAATAAATCTGCTATGTTATGACAAATTTATGACAGGTTATGTTGTCTTGGTAGTGTCAAGCTATCATGACAAAGACACTGACAGGTTATGATGCATTGGTTTTCTGACATTCAAATAATCAAGATATAATTCTGTATCTTTTCATAGAAACAGTGATAACTTCAGATAAGTCTTTTGGAGCTGATTGGCCAATGGCAGACCACTTGGGTGTGGAGCAATAGGCTGACAGTCTTAAAAATACTGTGGGAGTGAGGAGCGAGACCTTCATCAAACAGGTTCAATCAGCAGTCATGAGGTCTTTGGTGTTCCTGGTGCTCCTTGGAGCCGCCTGTGAGTAGAGACTCTATTTACTGATTCACTGAAATTATGAATTTCACTCAGCTCTTTTTACAGGCAAGTAAAGTCAATATACTGATGATACTTTCTCATTTATGTAGTTGCTCTGGATGATGAAAAGATTGTTGGTGGGTATGAGTGCAAACCTTATTCCCAGCCCTGGCAGGTGTCTCTGAACTCTGGCTACCACTTCTGCGGTGGCTCTCTGGTCAACGAGAACTGGGTTGTGTCTGCTGCTCACTGCTACATGTCGTAAGTGATGTCTTCACAGAGTAGTTCATCAGCCCATTGGATTCTTTAGTTTTGAGAAGTATTGGACTTTGTCTTTCAGACGTATTGAGGTCCGTTTGGGTGAGCACAACATTGTTATCACTGAAGGATCTGAGCAGTTCATCTACTCTGACAAGGTCATTCGCCACCCCAACTACAACTCTTGGACCCTTGACAGTGACATCATGCTGATCAAGCTTAGCAAGCCCGCTACCCTCAATCAGTATGTGCAGCCTGTGTCCCTGCCCACTGGCTGTGCCACTGCTGGGACCAACTGCAGTGTTACTGGCTGGGGAAACACCATGAGCTCCAGTAAGTGTCAGGATTCATGATGTCATTTCCTTCACACTTCATGTTCACAGCAGTTTGGTTGACTCCATATCCATTGCTGTTGCATTCAATTCTTTGTAGCTGCTGATTCCAACAAGCTTCAGTGTCTGGAGATCCCCATCCTGTCCAACAGCAACTGCAACAACTCCTACCCTGGTATGATCACCAATACCATGTTCTGCGCTGGATACCTGGAGGGAGGAAAGGACTCTTGTCAGGTAGAGAATATCAAGAAACAGCATTGTTGCATGAATATTACAGTTTTTCTCAATTGCTAAAACAGTAAAACCCATTGGCTGAAGAAAGTTCTCAGTTGCCTGACCTCATTTAGCTAATTGTGCAGTCTGTTGTCAATACCTTAAACCATTTCACATGGTAAAACACAATATGCAGATCTTACTTAGACTTTTCAGCAAAACTCTAAACACATTCTCATTCTCAAAACACATTCTACACTCTAATGCACACGTCATCCATACTGGTAAACAGAAGTAGCAACGCTCAAATACAATTAGAGAAAACATGTCATTGATTGAACACAACCACTCAAAATTAATGTCACCTGTTTCAAATGATGTGACACAAGCAATATAAGCCAGTTCAGAGAACTGTTGAAGGTAGAAAGGAGAAAGTCTCAGCATGGATAGAAGAAACAAGAAGGAGGAGGAGGGCAAGAAAGAGGAAGAGGAGGAGGGCGAGAAGGAGGAGGAGGGCAAGAAAGAGGAAGAGGAGGAGGGCGGCAAGAAAGAGGAAGAGGAGGAGGGCGAGAAGGAGGAGGAGGGCAAGAAAGAGGAAGAGGAGGAGGGCAAGAAAGAGGAAGAGGAGGAGGAAGAGGAAGACAAAGAGTGGAAATATCTGATGAAATTCGAGCAACAGTCATAGACCATGTTCTTGTCCATGGACTGACAATGAGGGAAGCAGGACTAAGAGTGCAACCCAATTTGAGCCGATTTTCTGTGTCCACCATAGTAAGGACATTCAGAGAAGAGAACAGGTACAGTATACTACTCTATTTTTGTAATTGCAAATTTACTGTACTACACTATATGCAACTGTTTCAATAGACTTTTGTAAAGTTCATCACTGTATGTATAGTACTGCGTGAATATTTGTTGTAACTGCACATCTACTTTTTGTAGAATTGCGAGGCTGCCACATGCAGGTGGAAGGACGGCTTTATTCACTCAAGAGCAAGAGGCCGTTATAGTGGGCATGGTCCTTCAAGATAATGTAATACGACTCAGAGAAATCCAGGAACGAGTGACACAAGACAACACACACTTCCAGGGAATCAACAGTGTGAGCATTTCCACAATTGACCGTGTCCTCCATCGTAACAGGATGCAAATGAAACAAGTATACAAAGTACCCTTTGAGCGCAACTCACCAAGGGTGAAAGAACTGCGAGCTCAGTATGTGCAAGTAAGTGTACATTCAGAAACATTTACTGTAATACAGATTTTCTACAGTACTAACACATACTATGTGAATGACATTACTCTTCAGTACATACAATGTATGTGAATCAGAAGTGCATACAGTAGGCTTAATTGTACTTTACAGTATAGCACTGTCTCTGTATGACTTACAAAATTCTAAATGCAGTATATTGTATTTCTACACAGACAATATTTGACTTGGAATCCTTGGACAGACCCCATGACTTCATCTTTGTCGATGAAGCAGGCTTCAATCTAACAAAGAGGAGACGGAGAGGCCGAAACATCATTGGACAGCGGGCCATTGTTGAAGTCCCTGGTCAACGAGGTGGCAGTGTCACCATCTGTGCTGCTATTAGCAACCATGGTGTTCTACATCACCATGTTACACTCGGGCAATATAACACCCAGCACCTTCTAAGATTTATTGCCAATCTAAGAGATATTTTATTTGAGCTGCAGGTTCAAGACCATCAGGGTCAAGAGCTAAATGAGAATCCCATTCCCACCTATGTGATAGTGTGGGACAATGTCAGTTTCCACCGAGCTGCTCCGGAAAGGGAATGGTTTAACATCAATGAGCAGTTTATGAACTTGTACCTCCCTCCATACTCGCCTTTCCTGAATCCGATTGAGGAGTTTTTCTCCTCTTGGAGATGGAAAGCGTATGATAGACAACCCTACACCAGAGTAAATCTTCTGCAAGCCATGGATTTAGCTTGTGGTGATATAGGTGAGGAATCATGTCAGGGCTGGATACGGCACACAAGAGGCTTCTTCCCCCGTTGCCTCAGGAGGGACAATATTGCTTGTGATGTTGACAAAGTGCTCTGGCCTGACCCAGCCCAAAGACGAGAAGAAGCAAATCGATCACGTTTACTCCTTTGATTTTTGTCCCTTTTAGTATTGTATACTGTAGTACAGTGCATTGTATGCTGTTTACTGTACAATGAACAAATTGTATGGCCCAAAACATTGAGATTAAAAATTTGCTTCTCCCTGAGAACTATATGTTTTGAACAATGTGTTTTCTGTTTTTTGTTGTATTGTTAACTGACTGCTTGATAGTGTATATCATTTTGATCACTTTGTTTTTGATTTGAGAGCAGTGCTTGATTTTGAACACAGGTAAAACTGTTTTTAGGCGAAAGTTTCATTTTGCAAGAGGAGTCAGAGGTTTTGTAAATAGTGCTTGAAGATGAGGTTTTGCATTTAATGGTTTTAGAAAATGGAGCAAGGTTTCAGAAATTGTGTTTTAGCAATTGAGAAAAACTGTAATTAAGACTATCGTAATAATAACCAGCTTTTTGTTTCTCTTCTTCAGGGTGACTCTGGTGGTCCTGTGGTGTGCAACAGTCAGCTGCACGGTATTGTGTCCTGGGGTTATGGCTGTGCTGAGAAGAATCATCCTGGTGTCTATGCCAAGGTAATATAGTTGCTGTTGTTCTTTAATAATTGTTACAGAACAATAGGTTTGCTTTAATATGATGTACATGATTTTTATGAATTCTCTTTTCTTCAAGGTGTGCATGTTCAGCCAATGGATTGCCGACACAATAAGCAGCAACTAAAGCTGATAGGAAATCACATACAGCCTCCAAACCTCCTATGACAAAGCATTTAAAAATACTCTGCTTTCACCAAGTTGTAAATTCATATTTGTCAATAAATACTGAATATATATGTTTTTTTTTTAGTACTTCAACAGCCTCTCAATTTTCTGAGTAATTATAGTGACTACTAACTGGACTTCCTGAATATGGCTAATTTAGAAAGGAAAATTTAAAAGATGAAAAAAAAGAATTAATGAGAAAAATAGCTGGTTTAAGTGGATAAGGCATTTAAGAACAAAAGGGAAAAAGACATTACATATTATTTAGCAAGCCTGTAACCACCTAAATCAATGATTTAAAAAGCATTTTGACAAATCCAAGTAATTTATCATAGAAATATGATATTTTTTAACATTGACGACTGCTATAGTGCCAGCTGTTGTCCTATCTCCCTAAAACTTTGCAAGCTTGTTTAGAATCACCTGTCATGTGCTCACCTGGTTTCGTGAAGTTTTGAGTTTTCGTTTAGGCTTTATAGGCTCCTGGGTATATTTGGACAGGCCCTTTTTCTAAATGATCCTGTTATAGCTTCCCAAAGGTTAAAGCTCAACATTTTTTTGATAATTATTGACCTAGAGAATCTAGAAAATTTGCACTGCAGTGTTTTTTCTAGATTGAGAAAAAAACCTAGTTTGCAAAAGTAGTGTTTTTTCCCATTTCTCAATCATTTAACAAATGCTTTGATTGACAGCAGTGGTTCTAGAGGTAAAGTTGTTCGGTATGAGGTCTTTCGTATGATACAAATATTGTGCGTATGTGTTGAAAACTGTACAATATATAGTTAAAAAAGTTATAAAAGTTTAAAGTTATATAAGTTTATGCCCTTGAAAAGTACGATATGGCCCCCCAGTGGCCGATTTCTTTCAAATTTCTCACAGACCTTTAGAGCTGTGAGTCAAACAGGCCCACAGATTTTTGTTCTGATTGAGCTCTGTTAACTTTGTCTAATAGGTGCTCAAATTTCATTGGCCTATGGCAACCATGTTTTTTTAAATACGCAAATGTCCTTATAGCCACTTGTGGCACTTTGGACCAAGACCGTGTGCACCAATTTTCATGTCAATAGGACAAACAGATGCATAGTTATAGCCATTTGAAGGTTTTTCCTTCTTGTAGTGCCACTAAGCGACTAAGCTCTGCAATTTTTTTCCTGTGACTTCAGATTGCTTTAATGATTCTTCAGGTATGTTTTTTTTTTTTTTTTTTTTTTTTTTAAAGAGAAGTAAAGAGAAGCTCTGAATAAGCTTTGCTAAATGAATTAATGTAAACATAAAAAATAATATGAATAAATCATTATGTACATTATTTCTAGAATCATATTTAATACACAACTGGTTGTTTATTACAGTTTTTCTCAATTGCTAAAACACTATAACCAATCTTTTGAACTAAAATTTCAAAACCATAATGCCATTTTTCAAACAGCACACCCATTTCCCTGAACTATAAACACTATTCCCCTGCTTTAACACATGAGTCAGATTTGGTGAACTGTTACTGCAAAACTCTGCACACAAATCCCTACATTTCTCAGTGCTTACACCATGTGGTCATTTAGAAAGCACTAGCATTCAATATTGTTCACTCAAGTCTGCAAAGTTTGAGCTCAATTAGCACACAATTACTCAAAATTTATCACACACCAATCAGAACCTTCGATAGAGATATAAGGGCCAAAGTCAGTTTACAGTTTGTTGCTTTTCTCAGATCAGAAAAATAAAATTCTCAAAACTACTTCTTCAACCTCCACATCATCTAGTCACTTGTGCACATCATAAAATGTTTCTAATTTTTTTTGGTACAAGTTGCATTACATGTATATAGTTCTCTGTGCTATAGTCTTACCCCTCAAAACATCAAGTCATTAGCTCATTGTATATGTCTTTGCAGTAAATGCTAAATTTTTGATCTAGTTGTCATAAACTGTCAAGCATATTCTACACATTTCTATTAGAATTTTTGTAAATTTGCCATGAATTGTTCAAGTGAATATTTACTTTCACTAATGTGGAGTCTACAGATCAACCAACGATAAAGCAGTTCTCTGAAATAGCTCAAAGGTACATCTCAACATCTCATGAACCTTCAATTGGAAAGCATATACAGACAGAGAACACAAAGAGTTACAAATTCTGACAGTGGACTTTCTAATTTATATTTCCGCCTTTGCCCATATTTTCTTTTTTTTTTTTTCTATTTCACAATGACTTTGTAATGTATTTATATATATATATTTTTTTTTGTTGATATATATATTTATATTTTATTTATATTTTATATATTATTATTATTATTTTTTATTATTATTATTCCGTCAGACCACTAGTAAAAGTGTAACTGTGAATCCTATCCGGTCTTTTTCAATCAATATCAGTATGCAGATACAGTAATATGCAATTTCAAAGACAAAGAGTAGGAGGTGAAAGAGAAAGAGGAGGAGAAGGAGGAGGAGGACGACGACAACAACATGGAAGAGAAATAGGAAGGGCAAGGGCAAGAAAACAAGCAGTCTTATGTATTTTAGTTGATGCGTGCCAGGGTTATAAGGCATGCAAGAGTGTTTTACCCCCGCTGCCTGTCCAGGGCCAATTTAGTCTGTAATGTTGAGGAGGTTGCTGGGGCAGAATAATTATTTTTGTTGTTGTTTGATGTTTTGTGCTGTACTCTACAGTACAATAAATTAAGGATTAAAACACTTGCAATGTGTACATTTGTTGTGTCCATCATCAAAAGTTTTACCAGTTTTCGTAGTATTGTTTTGAATTGATCTTCTCAGTGTGTAAAACTGTGTTGTAGTGTGTGTGTGTGTGTGTGGTTTTTGAGGGTTTGTGTGTCATGTCTGAGAGCAAAGTTTGTTTTTTTTAGCAAGATTGAGTGGTTTTGAGTGGAGAGCTTCATTTTGACCTGAATATAGTAAGTTCGGGGAATTGAGTTAGAAGTTACGGATTTGTGTTTAGAGTTTCGCAAAAGCGAGCCATAATTTCAAGAAATGCGTTTAAGCAATTGAGAAAAACTGTAAATAAACTGCAGTGATGATGGACATTTTACAGATAAAGCCTTCACATTTCACCTGTATGTCTGTCTCTCACTGTATTGCATTATGGTTTCATTTTCAAGGGTCTTTGATGGCAATGAAACAAGTGTTTAAAACATTAACTGCTCCATGTATTATTTTCTGTAGGAGTTAATAGGCTATATTTTCAATACATACTCAAGTAAACAAACCTTAAGATAACCCCAGCGGATTTGATTACTTTATTTCTACTCACTGAGAGGATAAAAGATCTCCATATTTGTTGTGAGTTTTATTAATTGTACAAATGTGTCACAAAGTTTGCAGAAATTCACTCTGAACTGTTTACAGAGTTTTTTAACGTCACACACCTAGTTGCTAGTTGTTGAAAACTTGTTTAACATTGGAAACTTGCTGTCAAGGTCACAAAGCCAAAAATGTACATATTCAGCTGCTGGATCTCCCAGAAAGTATCAAAAATGCACATTATGTTCCATGTACGCACTTTGTTTAAGCATGTAATCGTGTGCTCTAATTTAAACAATTCAATTCTAATTTCACTGTTGGCTTAAGGTTTTGGCGCTATGTTTTTGGAAATTCATAACTTAAAAATTTTACTCTTAAGAATACACACATAAAAACTATAGGTAACACTTTAGAATACGGTTCCGTCATTAATGAATAACTACACAGGAACAAATGACCATGACCAGGAACAAACTACTATTAATTAAACAGGAAACTCTGATTAACAAATCAATAAGTTGAACATGGTAGCTCACTATTAGCTAATCAGTAACTACTATTTTTTTTATATCTCCCAGAGAACTACTAAGAACTACTATATACATGTTCATAATTAATGTAAATAATGCAAAATGTATAATTAATTCTAAAATGAAGATCATGGTAACCCACTAGTAATGACTCAGATATTACCAAATAATTCAGAAGGAATTACTAATCATTTGAATCCGTATTCTAAAGTGAAGATCATGATAACTCCTTAGTGAAGACTAAAGTCATTAAAAACTATTGAGGTTTTTGTAAGGTTTTGGATAGTCATACTTCTGATGGTTTTGGTAACACTTTAGTCGTTACTAGTTGGTTACCATGATCTTCACTTTAGAATACGGATCCAAATAATTAGTAATTCCTTTAGAAGGATGTAGTAACACTTGAGTCACTACTATCCAAAACCTTACACATACCTCAATGTCTTACAATGATTTCAGTCGTTACTAAGGAGTTATCATGATCTTCACTTTAGAATACGGATCTAAAAAATTAGTAATTCCTTCTGAAGTATTTGGAATTACTAGTGGGTCACCATGATCTTTACTTTTGAATTAATGATACATTTTGCATCATTTAAATAAATTATGAACCTGTATATAGTGGTTCTTTGGGAGATATGAAAAAATAGTAGTTACTGGTTAGCTAACAGTGAACTACTACTCTCGACAGTGCACTATTACAGTTTTTCTCGATTGCTAAAACACTATAACCAGTCTTTTAAACTAAAATTTCAAAACCATAATGCCATTTTTCAAAAAGCACACCCATTTCCCTAAACTATAAACACTATTCCCCTACTTTAACACATGAGTCAGATTTGGTGAACTGTTACTGCAAAACTCTACACACAAATCCCTACATTTCTTAGTGCTTACCCCATGTGGTCATTTAGAAAGCACTAGTATTCAATATTGTTCACTCAAGTCTGCAAAGTTTGAGCTCAATTAGCACACAATTACCCAAGTGGAAACACTAGGAGTCAAAATTTATCACACACCAATCAGAACCTTCGATGGAGATAAAAGGGCCAAAGTCAGCTTACAGTTTGGTGCATTTCTCAGATCAGAAATGAAATTCTCAAAACTACTTGTTCAACCTCCACATCATCTAGTCACTTGTGCACATCATAAAATGTTTCTAATTTTTTAAAAACAAATTGCGTTTGCTTTGGTATGTTCATGCAACTGATTATGCAACTGATTTGTCTGCGGTTTCCTACATTATCAGTTCCTATTGTCATGTTGCTCAAAATGTATTACATGTATATAGTTCTCTGTGCTATAGTCTTACCCCTCAAAATATCAAGTCATTAGCTCATGGAATATGTCTTTACAGTAAATGCTAAATTTTTGATCTAGTTGTCATAAACTGTCAAGCATATTCTACACATTTCTATTAGACTTTTTGTAAATTTGCCATGAATTGTTCAAGTGAATATTGACTTTCACTAATGTAGAAACTACAGATCAACCAATGATAAAGCAAGTCTCTGAAACAGCTCAAAGGTACATCTCAACATCTCATGAACCTTCAAATGGAAAGCATAAATAGACAGAGGACAACACAAGAGTTACAAATTCTGACAGTGGACTTTCTAATTTATATTTCCGCCTTTACTCTTATTTCTTTTTCTTTTCTATTTCACAGTGACTTTGTAATGTATTTGTATTTTATTTATTTCTTTTTTTTTTCTATATATATATATATATTTTTTTTTTGTCCGACGACTACTAAAATTGTAAGTGTGAATCCTATCCGGTCTTTTTCAGTCATAAACCCCGCATACAGTAATGTGAAATTTCGAAGAGGAAGAGTAGGAGGTAAAAGAGAAAGAGGATGAGACGAAGGAGGAGGATGATGACAACAACATGGAAGAGAAATAGGAAGGGCAAGGGCAAGAAAACAAGCAGTCTCATATATTTTAGTTGATGCATGCCAGGGTTGGATCAGGCTTGCAAGAGTGCTACCTTTTTTTTACCAGCAGTTTTACCACTGCTGCCTGTCCAGGGTCAATTTAGTCTGTGATGTTGAGGAGGTTCTTTGGCCTGTTCCAGACCAAAGACAGGATGCTGGGGCAGAGCAATTATTTTTGTTGTCTAAAGTACAATAAATTAAGGATTAAAACACTTGCAAATGCATACATTTGTTGTGTTCATCATGTGAATTTTTTTTTTTTTTTTTTTTTCAAACACTTGTTACCAGTTTTCGTAGTATTGTTTTGAATTGATCTCATCAGTGTGTAAAACTGTGTTGTAGTGTGTGTGTTTTTGAGGGTTTGTGTGTCATGTCTGAGAGCAAAGTTTGTTTTTTTCAGCAAGATTGAATTGTTTTGAGTGGAGAGCTTCATTTTGACCTGAATATAGTAAGTTCGGGGAATTGAGTTAGAAGTTACGGATTTGTGTCTAGAGTTTTGCAAAACCGAGGCATAATTTCAAGAAATGTGTTTAAGCAATTGAGAAAATTCCATTGAAGTATGATTTGTTAGGAAAGGACAATATTTGGCCAGGATGCAACTATTTGAAAATCTAGAATCTGAATCTGCAATAAAATCTAAATATTGAGAAAATCGCCTTTAAAGTTGTCCATATGAAGTTCATAGCAATGCATATTACTAATCAAAAACTAAGTTTTGATATATTTACAGTGGGAAATTTACAAAATATATTTAGGAAAGGACTCTTGCCAGGTAGAAGATGACAAGAAATACTGTTGTTACACAAATATTACTTGTATCTTAAAAATAACCAGTTGTTTAGTTTCTCTTCTTCAGGGTGACTCTGGTGGTCCTGTGGTGTGCAACGGTGAGCTGCAAGGTATTGTGTCCTGGGGTAGTGGTTGTGCTGAGAAAAATTATTCTGGTGTCTATGCCAAGGTAATATAGTTGTTGTTGTTTAATAAAAGCACAAAAATGTTCTACTTTCTCTAAATTGTTAATTCATATTTGTCAATAAATACTGGATGTATTGTTTTAAGTACTTTAACAGGCCTATATTTAAATGTATGATGTGCTTAGCAATAATTACTCACCAAAACAACACACAACAAAGTCCCTATGTCAACTGTTTAACAGAAGGCTTAAAAAGACTACAAGTTAAGTCTTTAATATATCTAAAATAATTAAATTAATTAATTAAAATACAGACAAGCAGTTGATGAAGAAAGACAGTTATTCTATCAAGAAGTCATTGGGAAACATGAATTTCTAGGAATGTCCAACAAAGGAAATGTTAAAAAACGGGCATATATGGTTATTGATATTTGTTAGCAGTGCTAAGCAGATTGCTTACAAGCTGTAGATTATTACTGATTTCAAATTATATGGCATAAATTGCAGTTGGTAATGAAATCAATCACATAACAAATTTTAGGTAATATAATCAGACTGTTTGATTACATTTGGATTACTTTTGACCTAACTGTTTTATCACATTTATTTAAAAGGATAATCTTGTACCATATTGATAGAGAATATACGAAGTGAGAGAAATATATATATATACATATCTAGAGTCAGCGTCAGTTCTGGCAGGTCACGTTAGTCAAGCTGCCATCAGCTGACTCTCAGCTGATCCACGTCTACCTATAGGGATGCGACACCTTCCACACCACTCATATATAAGGATTATATTTAATGCAGGTAAATTTTAGATGGAGATTATATAGAATACGTTGACATAAATATGACACACAACTGGTTATCTGTTAAATAAAATGCAATTATAATGGACATTTTACATTTGTCTTTCACTGTACTGCAATATGGTTTCATTTTCAAGGGTCTTTGATGTTAATGATACAAATAATACAAATATAAATATACAAATGGGTAATGAAGTTTGCAGTAATTGAATCTGAACTCAGAACTGTTCAAAGAGTTTTTGAACTCCACACACCCTTCACATAATGGACAATGCAGAAAGAGTGAGCTAAAGATGAAAAAAATCATCATTCATCATCCGCTTATCATCATACTAACTATAAACTGTTCTGCTTACAGAAATATGACTGCTGAATGCAAAAGAAAAAAACAGACACACCCAATACATTAAATATATGAACATGTATAACACTTGGGTGAGAAGATGAACAGCTGTTGAAAACACGTTTACGTTGGAAACTTACTGTCAAGGTCGCAAAGCCTAAAATGTGCATATTCAGCAGTACAGCTGCTGGATCTCCCTGGATTTATCAAAAATGTACATTCTGTTTAATCTACACACTTGGTTTAAAAATGCATCCAAAGCATCCAAGTCATTAAGATATAATTCTGTATCTTTTCATTAAAAAAAACCCCCACAATGATAGTGTTAATTCAAATAATATTATATTGCTAATGGCTTTTCACTGTTAAGGAGGTTTCAGCTTTATGGTTTGGGAAATATATTTATACACTGGGTGCCTATAAATCCATACAATACAGTTTTCTATCATTCAAATAACCAACACTGTATCTCTTCATGGAAACACAGTGATAGTGAATTACTTCAGATAAGTCTTTTAAAGCTGATTGGTCAGTAGCAGACCACTTGGGTGTGGATCAATAGGTTGACGGTCCTATAAATACTGCGAGTGAGAAGCAAGGCCTTCATCGAACAGGTTCAATCAGCAGTCATGAGGTCTTTGGTGTTCCTGGTGCTCCTTGGAGCCGCCTGTGAGTAGAGACTCTATTTACTGATTCACTGCAATTATGAATTTCACTCAGCTCATTTTATAGGTAAATATAGTCAATATACTGACAATACTTTCTTATTTGTGTAGTTGCTCTGGATGATGACAAGATTGTTGGTGGGTACGAGTGCACACCCTATTCCCAGCCCTGGCAGGTGTCTCTGAACTCTGGCTACCACTTCTGTGGTGGCTCTCTGGTCAACGAGAACTGGGTTGTGTCTGCTGCTCACTGCTACATGTCGTAAGTGATGTCTTCACAGAGTAGTTCATCAGCCCATTGGATTCTTTAGTTTTGAGAAGTATTGGACTTTGTCTTTCAGACGTATTGAGGTCCGTTTGGGTGAGCATAACATTGTTATTAATGAGGGATCTGAACAGTTCATCTACTCTGACAAGGTCATCCGCCACCCCAACTACAGCTCATGGGACCTTGATAGTGACATCATGCTGATCAAGCTTAGCACTCCTGCTACCCTCAATCAGTATGTGCAGCCTGTGGCTCTGCCCAGTGGCTGTGCCCCCGCTGGCACCAAGTGCAGTGTTACTGGCTGGGGAAACACCATGAGCTCCAGTAAGTGTCAGGATTCATGATGTCATTTCCTTCACACTTCATGTTCATAGCAGTTTGGTTGACTCCATATCCATTGCTGTTGCATTCAATTCTTTGTAGCTGCTGATTCCAACAAGCTTCAGTGTCTGGAGATCCCCATCCTGTCCGACAGCGACTGCAACAACTCCTACCCTGGTATGATCACCAGTACCATGTTCTGCGCTGGATACCTGGAGGGAGGAAAGGACTCTTGCCAGGTAGAGAATAACAAGAAACAGCATTGTTGCACAAATATTAATTAAGACTATCTTAATAACAACCAGCTGTTTGTTTCTCTTCTTCAGGGTGACTCTGGTGGTCCTGTGGTGTGCAATGGTCAGCTGCATGGTATTGTGTCCTGGGGTTATGGCTGTGCTGAGAAGAATCATCCTGGTGTCTATGCCAAGGTAATATAGCTGTTGTTTAGTAATTCTTACAAAACAATATCTTTGGTTTATTATGATGCACTTACATGATTTTTATGAATTCTCTTTTCTTCAAGGTGTGCATGTTCAGCCAATGGATCGCCGACACCATGAGCAGCAACTAAGCTGATACGAAATCACATACAGCCTCCAAATCTCCTCTGACAAATCATTTAAAAATGTTCTACTTTCACCAAGTTGTTCATTGATATTTGTCAATAAATACTGAATATATGAAATACTTTACCAGGCTTAGCAATAATTACTCACCAAAACAACACACAACAAAGTGCCTATGTCAACCATTTAGCAGAAAGCTTAAAATGGCTACAAGTTGAGTCTTTAATATTTAAAATAAATAAAATTACAGACAAGCAGGTGATGAACAATGGTTATTCTATCAAAAAGACATTGAATTTCTAGGAATGTCCAACAATGGAAATGTTAAGGACTAGTAAATGTGATTACGGATATTTGTTAGCAGAGCTGGGTAGATTACTAATAAACTGTTGATCATTACTGATTCCAATTTATATGACAATTTATATGCAGTTAGTAATGAAATCATTTATATTACACATTTAGGCAATATAAATCAGACTACATTTGATTACCTTTGGATCACTTTTGACCTAACTTTTTATTACACTGATTTAAAAGGATACTGTTTTACCATATTGATTGATAATATACGAAGAGAGAGAGAGAATACATCAAGGTTTCCTAAAATGGGGTTCATGAAGGAACTGCAAGAGGTTTAATGAGTTTAATGAAAAGTTAATAATTAATTAAATCATACAAATGTAAAATTAATAAATCATTTTGAAATTACAACAAAATTAAAATAAATAATTTGCTAAAAAAAATTGTTTACCTGCACTTGTTTGCCTGTAAAACATGTGAGTTACTTAATTAGCTGTAAATATTTAAATACTTAATTATTAACTTAATTATAAACTTATTGCCATAAAATCTTTACATTTGTAAAAACTAAATCTTAGCAAAATCCAAGTAAATACATTAGGTGAAACAGGTTTGGCTGACAAAAATGTTTAGGAATCCCTGCATCACATTTTAACATGTTTAAAAGACAAAAACCTTCTAAATACACAGTAATACATGGTTAAATAGTGAGCAGAGTGAAAATTAAAATAAAAATGAACATGTTCATCAATAGTTGATGCCATGTTTACATTTTGAAAAAAAACTTTTAAAATTGAAATGATATTTGTAAATCCAACAATGTGTAGCATGTTTGAGAAATGTTTGAGAAAAAAATTGTCATTCTGAAAATATGATTATATTTTTATTAAATAACACATAATCCCTATCTACAGGCCCTACTGTTCTCATATCATATATAAATGTGAAGTTCTACAAAACTTTTCTTACTGCTAAAAATTAGACAGTTTACTGTGAAATCTGTTTTCTCTCTGGTACTTCACCAGTGTAAGCTTCATGGTGAAAACTTCTACAAAAAATATATCTTGATTTCATCTTGTGGTTATTTTGGGAAAGTCGAAGACTAAAAAACATCATGCAGATTGTCAGAGAGTGACGAAATCTGTTTCCAATTTCTGCAGCTGAAGCACACGTTGGATTGTCATCACAATCTAGATAAGGCAAAGATTTTGTCAAAGATCTCATCAGCAGCGTTGTAATGTTTTTTATGTTGTTATTTCGATATGACAGTAAGTGGACAGGAAGTGAAGTGATGGGATCAGGAAAGGTCCTTGAGCCGGGACTTGAACTCAGGACAGCTGGAGCGCAATGGCAATGATAATGTGAGCGCGCTGTCCGAAGGTTATCGGTGCAAACGTGATTTCCCTCTTTTTTTTTCTTTTAACCTAATTCACAGTTCACTAATGATTTTGTATAATTATTCATTACATGTTATGGCCATTAGGACAGAATCACCTTTGTTGAGCACTAAATATAGTACAATCTCAGCGAAATTTGGTTTATTTCCATTTCTCATAAAAGAGAGTTGACTGGGAGGGTGAGAGCAGAAGACTTAAAGGGGTCATTGGATGCTAAGTTCACTTTTACATGTTGTTTGAACATGTGTGTTGGCAGTGTATGTACAAATCTACCCTATAATGATAAAAATCCATGCAGTGGTTTTTAATTAATCTGTAAAAATAATATTCCCTTTTTCAAATCGAGCCATTCTCAGATGCCTGTCGTTGTGGCGTCACACTGACAGAGGCCGCTGCAACAATAGTTGATTGACATGAGCGTTCTACCTCAGATCAGCTGTAACAGTCCGCCCTCTTTGTTTCGATGCCGGAGCAGGAATGTAAGTGAGTCAAGAATATCTCCGATTGAGCAATTGAGGTGTTGTGTTGCTAGATGTAATAATGAACATAGTGGTCGTCATTTACTCCCGACATCTGAGTCGCTGAAGATGCAGTAGATTACATTTGTTTGTGAAGAGAATGCGCCTCCCGATCTACATATATCCGTCTATGTTCGCGCAAATCATTCATGATCCAGCTTCACTTACAGCAGAACTGAGTATAAGGGTTTTTTTTATGAATCTTTGTGATCCTAATCTTTGTATTCCTAATAATGTGCTAGTTAGCAAGTTTAACGGCTAAATGCAGCTAAAGTAAACAGGCTCGTCTCTCCACAGAGAGAAGAGAGGGGTGGGGCGAGCAGAGCTCATTTGCATTTAAAGTACACTGTTAGCGATTTCTGTAAATTACACAGTATTTAACTGTAATATGAACTGTACTTTACTGTAGAACAGTTATACAGTATGTTACTGTATTTTAAATTATGTTGCATTATGGGAAATATCCTCTTGCCACCATTAAAATACAGTATTTTTCTTTTACTGTAAATCCAAATACAGTAAAAAAAAAAAGGCAGAAATCTGACCAATGACAGAAAGGCTTTTTTTTCCTCTGGGAGAGAAGAAAAGGAAGACACACACAAGAACCTAGCAGCTACCATCAAATGTATATACAATATTCCTGCTTTTTAATTATATATTTTACATACATGTACATTTACATATATTAAATGTCGGTGTATTTTTGGGTTATTAACGGTTTAAGTAAAAAGAAAATCATAATAAAAATGCTGTCTCTTCACGAGGCGCAGTCACACATTACAGTGTATGTCGAATGTAGACAGCTTTGTGGCGCATACTCGTTTTAGATTTAGGGAGAACTTTCTGTGCAAAACAAATATCTTTCTTTCTTTTCTTTTTCCTTGTGTGTAGGTAGTTTTACCGTCAAAGTGTGAACATAAACATGTCTCTGGCCTTTTTATAACCACGCTGGTAGCAGGTGAGTTTTTATGTTAACTTGTATGAAATTGTTGACCAAGAATCCGGGCTTTTAAAGGTTTAAAGTTGGTTTAAAGACCGCAAAACTAACGAACTGATCTGAACACCATCTGAATTCTAGATGCAGCGCGGAAAGCTTTACATTCGTGTCGACCAAATTCTTTAGCATTTGTGAACACTGGACACCTGAGATGGCACATTCGAGATGGTAAGAAAAAACTGAATGTCCAGTTAGTAACTGTAAAAAGTATTTTAGAGTAAAGTCATCATTTTCAGCACACAGCATAAATGTGATTTTGAGAAATCTGTGTAGATATTAATGTTACTGAGCTTTTTGTTGCTGTGCCAGATGTGAATACTGATGTTACTGTCCTGTTGTTGATGGCCCACTTTAAAAGAAGCAGAGGATTTGCTGTTCCTTTTAGCCAGTGTAAGTTTTTTTCATTTGTATAATTGACAACTTATAATTTCTGTAACTGAAACTTAGAAAAACTGTGTGTGTGTGTGTGTGTGTGTGGGTCACAACAACAGCAGCAGATGCAAAGACCAGGCTTTCACTACTCTGATCAAGCTTGGTAAGATCTTTTAGTATGTGATTTAGTGATGTTAAAGGTATGGTTTTTAAAAATAAACCTTTTGTCACACTTTATTCATGGCTCTCTATATCTAACTTTCTACCTAGCATCTTCTCAAATACATTTTTAACAACAAGGATAGGTACATGATGATAGAATTGTCATTTTTGGGTGAACAGTCCTTTTGAACTAATGAAAAAGGCTCCAACATCTACATCTACTTTTACTGACACCATAATCAAATGTGAAAAGTTTTTTTTGTAAAGTCACAAATATCACTATAAAAAAATGAACTCAATAAATTAATTAACTGACTATTTTTTTAGGAGATTCAATTAATTCTACACAGCAAAAAAATGGATGCTGGGATGCTGGCGATTGAAAGCAAAGTCTTCATTCCTGTGATTGACCTACCAGATACGTCCTCTGCATCTGCTGTTCTCTTCGTTTATGTGCTTAAGATCAAGTACTAAGTGGAAGCCACTACTTTGTTGTTTATTTAGAGGTAAGTACATCTTGCAATATGCTGAAATATTAAGTAAACATTAAAGAGAAAAAGAAAAATGAAAACCATGTACATCCGGGATAGCATGACGGTAAGTTATGAGAGAATTTGCATTTTTGAGTAAACAATCGCTTAAAGGAATAATCCACCCAAAAACGAAAAGTCAGAGGACAGTCTTAGTCTTTCACAAGGCTTGATTTGTCCATCAATATTGCTCACTCAAAAATACAAAATATTTTCATCACTTACTCACCTTCATGCCATCCTGGATGTACATGACTTTCATTCTTCTGTGGAACACGAACAGAGTGCAAGTGGATAGGTCCCTCAAAGTTGATGCATCACAACATGCTGACATTTACGTCAAACAAGCACATGTAGGACACTTGCCTGGAAGCAGTGGTTTATAATATTAATTAAAAAAAAAAAAAATTAAACATTTCTCACACAAACCTATCTTCAGATTACTTTTTTCTTTTCTTTTTTTTTCTAAAAATCTTTAATTGTGTTCCACAGAAGAAAGTATATTTGGGATGACATGAGGGTGAGTAAATATTCAGAGAATTACAATTTTGGGGTTTTGTCTTCTTGGCATGCAGTAACGATAACTGACAATTTGAGTTAAAATAAAATGAACTGGTGTACTATTCTGTTTATTCTTCTAATGAATACATAACAGTATTTTTGTCTATCCACTGAAAGTACACGCAACCAAAATATTCCAGTTCAAAAAGTGTGCAAAGAAATGGAATTAATCTGTATGATTAATCCATGGGCTTTTATTCACATACAAACATTGATCATCCAAATACGTAGAGTACATCAAATGTGGTAAACAGAATCTCAAACATGCTTGAGAACTGATTAGGTGTCTTAAACCACTCGAATCATATGAATTATTTTTGCAATATCTTTATGCACTTTTTGAAGCTAAAAGACTTCGGTTGCCTGGAAAGACAAAAATGAAGAGAGAATATCAGTTTTCATGTGTTCTGAAAACAAACTAGTTTCATGGGTTTGTAACAACATAGTAAATGATGACAAAGTTTTCATTTTGGCTGAACTAATGCTCTAAAATGTTTTTACAAAGAGAATGAAATATGAATCTAATGAATTATTTTTTTATGTGAAGGTTCATTGTGAGGATCAATCCTGACACACCTCAAGTGCTCTGCAAAATTCCAGATCAGCAAAAAAAGTGGGAAGATGGTGCAAAGGAGAAACTCTGGCCTGAACCCTCATGTGTCCGAGGAGTTTGTGGATTTCAGCTGGCAAAACTATTAATCCACTACGGGCAAATGCATTTTACTCAGGAGAGTTTTTGTGAATTTGTATGTTTTTAAGACTGTTCTTATGATTTAATTTATTCCTATTTTTTTTTTTAATTGCTGTAATATACAAATATTTATGTATACATTCTTGAAATTTTTCTCATGTGTAACAAAAGTTTGAGTTTTATTTGAAGCTTCACTGTCATTGCTGTTCACTGTTATCATAGTATGTTGTGCTTAGGATAAATGTTTTTAAATTTAATGTGATAAATTTTTCTAGCTATAATAGTTAAAATGGCATGTGCTGTAATATATACAGTAGTTTGTTTTAGTAGTGTTTTGTTTGAGTCTTAACTGAATCTGTGAAAATGTTAATGTTATTGCAACAACTGAACAATTAAAAACATTAAAAGTTACACAGTTGTCATTGCTTATTTTTATTTCATTTTTTTTTCTTGTATTGCAATATATATTACTGTATATTTTACAAGTAAAATACAGTAAACATACAGTAAAAACTGCACAAGTGCAGTATAATACTGTAGGTAAAAGTGCAGTATAATACTGAAGGTAAAAAGGGTGTTGTTTTACACAACCATTGAGAATTTTTAACCAAAGTATATTATAGATTTTTCATTAAGACCCTAAAGAATCATATCAACTTGTGGAAAATGGGCATCCGATTAACCCTTTTAAAAAGTCCAAAAATAAGGACCACCCTAATGAACACGTATAAAACTTGGGTGAGAAGATGAACAGCTGTTCAAATGAGCTGTTGAACACATTCTGTCAGGGTCACAAAGCCTAAAATGTAACTATTCAGCAGCACAGCTGCTTGATCTCACTTAATCTTGAGATAGAAATGGTACTATATAATTTCTTTAACAAAAACATCACAACCCTTGCCAAAATTAACCAAATTTATCTTAGTAAAACTGCTTACTTTTCTGTTGTGTGATTTCTGAATTTCTTTTTATATTTTATTAAAGTTCAATTTTGACCCTGTATAGTAAGTGTTTTTTGGTTTTACTTCCATAATATTTGAGGGAAGAGGCACAACAATACAATTATGCTTAGGGCACCCATTTGGCCAGCAGTGGCCCTGTTCTGTTCAATCTACACACTTGGTTTAAAAATGTAATTTTGTGCTCTAGTTTGTTTCTGTACTGCAGGTGGATTTTCACTGTTAGGTTAAGGAGGTTTTGGCTTTATGTTTTAGGAAATGTATAACATAATTTGGGAAATGTATAACAAACATTTTACCTTTAAGAATTCATGCATAAATTCTATATATCTTATTACTATATATTTTCTGTACACTGGGTAACATCAGAGTGCAAATGTAGCCCTAATATACAGTTTTCTAACATTCAAGTACTCAATATATAATTCTGTATCTTTTCATGGAAACACAATGATAGTGTGTTATTTCAAATACTATTATATTGCAGATTATATTTCACTGTTAAGAAGGTTTTGGCTTTATGGTTTGGGGAATTTATGACAAACATTTTACACTATATAGGCATAACAAATACACCATGTTACTATATATTAATACACTGGGTGCCAATGCAATCCTACAATTCAGTTTTCTAACATTCAAGTAATCAAGGTATAGCACTATCTCTCTTCATGGAAACACAATGATAGCATATTACTTCAGATAAGTCTTTTGAAGCTGATTGGTCAATGGCAGACCACTTGGGCGTGGATTACTAGGCTGGCAGTCCTATAAATAATGCAAGTGTGGATCAAGACTTTCATCAAACAGGTTCAATCAGCAGTCATGAGGTCTTTGGTGTTCCTGGTGCTCCTTGGAGCTGCCTGTGAGTAGAGACTCTATTTACTGATTCACTGCAATTATGAATTTCACAAGTATAGTCAATATACTTACAATATTTCTCATTTGTGTAGTTGCTCTGGATGATGACAAGATTGTTGGTGGGTATGAGTGCACACCCTACTCCCAGCCCTGGCAGGTGTCTCTGAACTCTGGCTACCACTTCTGCGGTGGCTCTCTGGTCAACGAGAACTGGATTGTGTCTGCTGCTCACTGCTACAAGTCGTAAGTGATGTCTTCACAGAGTAGTTCATGTATCTGTCTATTGATTTCTTCAGTTATGAACAGTATTGGACTTTGTCTTTCAGACGTATTGAGGTCCGTTTGGGTGAGCACAACATCGCAATTAATGAGGGATCTGAACAGTTCATCGATTCTGCAAAGGTCATCCGCCACCCCAGCTTTGACTCCTATACCCTTGACAGTGACATCATGCTGATCAAGCTTAGCACTGCTGCTACCCTCAATCAGTATGTACAGCCCATCTCCCTGCCCAGTGGCTGTGCTGCTGCTGGTACCAAGTGCAGTGTTACTGGCTGGGGAAACACCATGAGCTCCAGTAAGTGTCAGGATTCATGATGTGATTTTCTTTCACATGTCATGTTCATAGCACTTTGGTTTATTCCATATCCATTTCTGTTGCATTTAATACTTTGTAGCTGCTGACTCCGACAAGCTTCAGTGCCTGGAGATCCCCATCCTGTCCGACAGCGACTGCAGCAACTCTTACCCTGGTATGATCACCAATACCATGTTCTGCGCTGGATACCTGGAGGGAGGAAAGGACTCTTGCCAGGTAGAGGATAACAAAAAATAGCATTGTTGCATGAATATTAATTGAGACTATCTTAATAATAACCAGTTGTTTTGTTTCTCTTCTTCAGGGTGACTCTGGTGGTCCTGTGGTGTGCAAGGGTCAGCTGCACGGTATTGTGTCATGGGGCTATGGCTGTGCTGAGAAGAATCATCCTGGCGTCTATGGCAAGGTAATATAGTTGTTGTTGTTTAATAATTGTTACAATATTTTTAGTTTAATATGAAGCACTTATATGAATTCTCTTTTCTTCAAGGTGTGCATGTTCAGCCAATGGATCGCCGACACCATGAGCAGCAACTAAAGCTGATATGAAATCAGATACAGCCTCCAAATCTGCAATCCATCAGCTTTTCTTTGTTTTGGAGATTAAAAACCTGTGTGAAATTAAAAACATTTAAAAAAAAATTCTGCTTTCTCCAAGTGCTTCATTCATTTTTGTAAACAAATATTGTTTAATGGGCCTACATTTAAATAAATTACTTACAAAAGACAGACAATAAAGTGCCTATATCGTGTTAGCAATTTAGCAGAAGGCTAAAGGTACAAGATGATTCATATGAATAATATAATAAATAATTTAATAATAAGTATTATAATAGATACAAATCACATAGAAACAGTTTCTCCTTTAAAAAGACATTGGAAGAAAGTAATATGATTAGATTATGATTAGATAGCTGATGATTGCTAGAACTGACATAAATTGTCAATTTAGCTTCAAAATATTTCTGTACAACTGTATCAAAACTATTCATCAAACTATTTATGAGGTTTAATGTGAATAATAACTAAAGAAAGAAATGCAGTTGAAATGTTATGTTTTGTTGCGTTTACAGATACAATATATCGAGGGGTGAGACCCAGAAGGGCGTAAGTGACATTTTACCAACTTTATAGGAGGGCCAAAAATTTTTTTACCATGGTTTGATTTGAGTTTGTGTACTGATTTCAGTCGTTTATAATAAAAAATTGTACACTCATGGATGACAGCATATGTTTGCCAGTAGAAAGTACTCATTAAGAGTTTTCATTTGATATCTCCATTTCAGTATGTGTTGTGTGAATTAAAATTAATAGTAAGCTACACATAATAAGGCTACACAGGCTACCACTTCTGCAGTGGCTCTCTGGTCAACGAGAACTGGGTTGTGTCTGCTGCTCACTGCTACATGTCATAAGTGATGTCTTCACAGAGTAGTTCATGTATCTGTCCATTGGTTTCTTCAGTTCTGAACAGTATTGGACTTTGTCTTTCAGACGTATTGAGGTCTTTTTGGGTGAGCACAACACTGTAATCGATGAGAGATCTGAGCAGTTCATCTACTCTGACAAGGTCATCCGCCACCCCAACTACAACTCTTGGAACATTGATAGAGTACCATGTACCATGTTCTGCGCTGGATACCTGGAGGGAGGAAAGGACTCTTGCCAGGTAGAGAATATCAAGAAACAGCATTGTTGCACAAATATTAATTAAAACTATCTTAATAATAACCAACTGTTTGTTTCTCTTCTTCAGGGTGACTCTGGTGGTCCTGTGGTGTGCAACAGTCAGCTTCACGGTATTGTGTCCTGGGGTTATGGCTGTGCTGAGAAGAATCATCCTGGTGTCTATGCCAAGGTAATATAGCTGTTGTTTAGTAATTCTTACAAAACAATATGTTTGGTTTATTATGATGTACTTATATGATTTTTATGAATTCTCTTTTCTTCAAGGTGTGCATGTTCAGCCAATGGATCGCTGACACCATGAGCAGCAACTAAAGGTGATACAAAATCACATACAGCCTCCAAATCTCCTCTGACAAATCATTTAAAAATGTTCTGCTTACTCCAAGTTATTCATTGATATTTGTCAATAAATACTGAATATATGAAATACTTTAACAGGCTTATATTTAATTGTATGATGCTCTTAGCAATAATTACTCACCAAAACAACACACAACAAAGTGCCTATGTCAGCCGTTTATCAGAAAGCTTAAAATGGCTACAAGTTGTATTGTGTTCTTTAATATTTAAAATAAATGAATAAATAAATAAAATTACAGACAAGCAGTTGATGAACAATGGTTATTCTATCAAAAAGACATTGAATTCTAGGAATGTGCAACAATGGAAATGTTAAGGACTAGCAAATGTGGTTACTGATATTTGTTAGCAGTACTGGGTAGATTACTAATAAACTGTAGACCATTACTGATTCCAATTTATATGATAAAAATGCAGTTAGTAATGAAATCAATTACATTACACATTTTAGGCAATATAAATCAGACTACATTTAATTACCTTTGGATTACTTTTGACCTAACTTTTATTACACTGATTTAAAAGGATACTGTTTTATCATATTGATTGATAATATACGAAGAGAGAGAGAGAATACATCAAGGTTTCCTAAAATGGGGTTCATGAAGGAACTGCAAAATGTTTGTGAATTTAATTTAAAAAAAGTTAATAATTAACTAAATCACACAAATGTAAAATTAATATAAATCATTTTGATATTACAACAAAATTAAAATAAATAATTTACCAAAAAAAAAAAAATTGTTTACCTGATTTTTTAAAAATTTTAGTAAAAAAAAAAAAAATCTTAGTAAACACATTAGTAAAGACTAAATCTTAGTAAAATCCAAGTAAATACATTAGGTTAAACAGGTTTGGCTGACAAAAATATTTAGGAATCCCTGCATCACATTTTAATGCGTTTAAAAGACAAAAACCTTCTAAATACACAGTAATACATGGTTAAATAATGGGCAGAGTGAAAACTCAAATAAAAATGAATGTGTTCATCAGTAGTTGATGCAATGTTTACATTTTGAGAAAAACTTTTAAAACTGAAATGATTTTATAAATAAATGCAGCCTCTCAATTTCATGTGTAATTATAGTCACCTAGGAACTGCAACTGGTCTTGTGTGAATGTCCACAAAACCAGATTTTCTGCATGTATATACAGTTAGTGGTGGGCTATTTTAGAAAGGAAATTTTAATGGATGTAAATGGAGAATTAATGAGAATCAACAAATTATGAATTTTATCAACCAATCATGAATATGTTATTGGTATTGTATGAATAACTAATTAATAAAAAAACAAATCTGGTCTTGTGTCACAGAATGTCCACCAAAAACCAGATTTTCAGCATGTATATACAGTTAGTGGTGGGCTATTTTCAGCAGTCACTATAAAGAGTCTCCTTTTAATAGATGTAAATTTACTGACTCCCTTAATGAGATATGCTATTGGTATTGTATGAATAACTAATTAATGAAAAATAAATCAAAGAGACATTTCCTGCAATCAATAAAAAACTACTTTACTATTTACCTGTCTGCCTCCTTCTGTTGTGTGACAAGTCAGATTATGAGTATTTTAATATGTAATATAATCTAATTACAAGTATTTAATTTTTGCAATCAGATTACATAATCCATTTTACATGTTACTGTTTGTTAGCAGTAATAGAAATTGTCAGTTGTCTTTGTAAAACATCTTCAACAATTCTGCAACAGTTATAAATGATTTTTCATGAAAATATTTGGTTAATCTAAATAACAACTGAAGAAAGAAAAGCTGTCTTCATTAGAACTTAGCTTCAGTGATTCCTCAAGTATGGTGTCACAGAGTACGCCTCCACAGCTCCCTCTTTCGGGCATAAGAGGGCTCCATCCCCAGAGTACTGACTTCGGACTCTCACTACATTTCCCATTAGCCCCTACCTGGCACTGAACTTTCACACACACCTGACACTTATAAGCCTGGACTATTTAAGCAACTCCCACACAAGCATAAATCACAAAGTCTTGTTTTGCCTCGGTGAACGATTCCAAGCATTTATTTCAACTGACTTTTCTGTTTTGACCTCGTCCTGTTTCTTGTGTTCGACTCATCGCTGCCTGCCCCTGGACCATTGCTCTGATTCTGGTACTGTTATGGTTTGCTGCCTGCCCTGACTGTCTGCCTGTTTACGGTCAATGATTCTGTACAACATTTACATTCTTTACATTTTACCTGTATGTCTGTCTTTTACTGTATTGCATTATGGTTTCATTTTCAAGGGTCATTGATGGTAAAAAAAAACTTAAGATAACCCCAGCGGACTGAATGAATTTACTTTCTACTTGCTGACAGGATAAAAGATCTCCATATCCACTGAAGACAACTGTGAGTGTTATTAAATGTACAAATGTGTAACAATATTTCCAGAAATTGAATCTGAACTCTGAACTGCAGTGTTCAGTTTTTTTTAACTCCACACACTCCTGCATGTACTGGACAGTGCAGAAAGACTGGAATAAAGATGCACATGTCATCGTTCATCATCTGCTTGAGATAAATATTTTATACTGTAACTATAAACATATAAATATGACAGCAGAATGGAGAAAAAAAACTAGGCATACCCCAAATAACATTAAATATATGAACACTCGAGTGGCCCTTGTTGGGGGTAAATTATTTAAGTGTGTGCAATTTTTTTCTGTGAAACAAAAGTTAAATGTGTTCAGAAAAGTTATCATAGTTTTAGTGAAAATTACATCAATTTTAAACAAAGTATGAAAAATGTCCAGAGTTTAATGTTAATAGATTTTTTACAAAAAAATTAAATTCGTACCAAGGGGGCGTTTTACCCCACCTATGCCCCCGCAGTCTGATAAAGCTATTTGCTTTATTCAGCAAAATCAGTTTTAGGCAGTTTTAACTTAAAATTAAAAAGAATATAATCAATAATTATAAATTACAAAATCATAATAGGCCTAGCCTGTTTGAAACATTTTGTTAGCTGATGCTAACTGGCTAGCAAACTAGCTACCTGATGCTAACCTGAGGTCATTTTTAAATATAAAATCCAAATATTTTTATTTAACCAACTAGTTAGAATTCATTTGATGGAAAAACAAAAGGATTTGATGTTCAGAACAGAGCAACTACAGTAATTGCCTATTGCTCCCTGGGGGCGTTTTACCCCACTATGTTTGAGAAAAAAATAATGTCATTCTGAAAATATAATTATATTTTTATTAAATAACACATACTCCCTATCTTTGGTACATCACCAGTGTTATCTTCATGGTGAAAACTTCTACATCACTCTTGACACCGTAGTCCATAGTTACAATAAAAAAATTATCTTGATTTCATCTTGTGGTTATTTTGGGAAAAACAGGAAGGGATGGGGGGAGGCGATGTTTTACCCCATGTGGGCATTTTCCCCCACTCTATCCTATGTATATTTTTTATAAACAGGTACTTTAAGAGCTGATTGGTGATATTAGTAAGGTTTTTGTTTACTGATCAAATTTTGAATGTTTAAATGCAGAGCAGAATTTCTGAGTATGGGTTACCATACATGACGATGGCAGAACACTTGCAACTTTGTTATTCTTTCTAAATTAAAGATCCTGGTATCTAGACAAACATTGCAAATGCAGGAAAGAGGAGTTGCAAAGAGGTGAATCCAAGAGTACTACGAACTCCTCTGGAAGACTGAAGAACATTATGCAGATTGTCAGAGAGTAACAAAATCTGTTTCCAATTTCTGCAGCTGAAGCACACGTTGGATTGTCATCACGATCTAGATCAGACTGCAATTTTTCAAAGATCTCATCAGCAGCGTTGTAATGTGTTTGTATGTCGTCATTTCGATAGGACAGGAAGTGGACAGGACGTGAAGTGGGAGAGAGAGAGGGTGATGGGATCAGGAAAGGTCCTTGAGCCAGAACTTGAAGTCAGGACAACTGGAGCACAATGGCAATGATAATGTGAGCGCGCTGTCTGAAGGCTTTTTGGTTGCAAACGTGATTTCCCATTTTAATACTAACAGCACTGTTCTTTTAACCTAATTAAAACAGAGTTGACTGGAAGGGTGAGAGCAGAAGACTTCAAAAGTCCAAAAATAAGGACCACCCTAATGAACACATATAAAACTTGGGTGAGAAGATGAACAGCTGTTCAAATGAGCTGTTGAAAACATTCTGTCAGGGTCACAAAGCCTAAAATGTAACTATTCAGCAGCACAGCTGCTCGATCTCACTTAATCTTGAGATAGAAATGGTACTTTCTTTAACAAAAACATCACAACCCTTGCCAAAATTAACCAAATTTATCTTAGTAAAACTGCTTAATTTTCTTAATTTTCTGATTTCTGAATGCTTGAGACAATAAAATCAATCATACAACTGCATTAATAAAATCATAGCCATAGGTAACTGTCTAGAGCTACAACTGTAATTAACAAATGATACAATTTAATTGCAATTTATTTACTTTTATATTTTATTAAAGTTCTATTTTGTCCCTGTATAGTAGGTGATTTTTGGTTTTACTTCCATAATATTTGAGGGAGGGGCACAACGATACAATTCTGCTTAGGGCACCAATTTGGCCAGCAGTGGCCCTGTTCTGTTCAATCTACACACTTGGTTTTGTTTCTGTACTGCAGGTGGATTTTCACTGTTAGGTTAAGGAGGTTTTGGCTTTATGTTTTAGGAAATGTATAACATAATTTAGGAAATGTATAACAAACATCTTAGCTTTGAGAATTTATGCATACAAACCATATATTTTGTTACTATATATTTTCTGTACACTGGGTAACATCAGAGTGTAGAATGTAGCCCTAACATACAGTTTTCTAACATTCAAGTAATCAATATATAATTCTGTATCTTTTCATGGAAACACAATGATAGCGTGTTACTTCAAATACTATTATATTGTAGATTATATGTCACCGTTAAGAAGGTTTTGGCTTCATGGTTTGGGAAATTTATGACAAACATTTTACGCTATATAAGCATAAAAAAACACATCTTGTTACTATTTATTTGTACACTGGTTGCCAATGCAGTCCTACAATTCAGTTTTCTAACATTCAAGTAATCAAGGTATAACACTAACTCTTCACAGAAACACAATGATAGCGTATTACTTCAGATAAGTCTTTTGAAGCTATTTGGTCAATGGCAGACCACTTGGGCGTGGATTACTAGGCTGGCAGTCTATAAATAATGCAAGAGTGGATCAAGACTTTCATCAAACAGGTTCAATCAGCAGTCATGAGGTCTTTGGTGTTCCTGGTGCTCCTTGGAGCCGCCTGTGAGTAGAGACTCTATTTACTGATTCACTGCAATTATGAATTTCACTGCAATTACTTTCTCATTTGTGTAGTTGCTCTGGATGATGACAAGATTGTTGGTGGGTATGAGTGCACACCCTATTCCCAGCCCTGGCAGGTGTCTCTGAACTCTGGCTACCACTTCTGCGGTGGCTCTCTGGTCAACGAGAACTGGGTTGTGTCTGCTGCTCACTGCTACCAGTCGTAAGTGATGTCTTCACAGAGTAGTTCATGTATCTGTCCATTGTTTTCTTCAGTTCTGAACAGTATTCGACTTTGTCTTTCAGACGTATTGAGGTCCGTTTGGGCGAGTACAACATCGCAGTTAATGAGGGATCTGAACAGTTCATCGATTCTGCAAAGATCTTCCGCCATCCCAACTATGACTCCTGGACCACTGACAGTAACATCATGCTGATCAAGCTTAGCACTCCCGCTACCCTCAATCAGTATGTGCAGCCCATCTCCCTGCCCAGTAGCTTTCCCGCCGCTGGCACCATGTGCACTGTTACTGGCTGGGGAAACACCATGAGCTCCAGTAAGTGTCAGGATTCATAATGTCATTTCCTTCACACTTCATGTTCACAGCAGTTTGGTTGACTCCATATCCATTTCTGTTGCATTTAATCCTTTGTAGCTGCTTATTCTGACAAGCTTCAGTGTCTGGACATCCCCATCCTGTCCGACAGCGACTGCAACAACTTCTACCCTGGTATGATAACCAGTAACATGTTCTGCGCTGGATACCCGGAGGGAGGAAAGGGCTCTTGCCAGGTAGAGGATAACAAGAAATAATATTGTTGAATGAATATTAATTAAGACTATAAACAACCAGTTACAAATTACAAATAACCAGCTGTTTGTTTCTCTTCTTCAGGGTGACTCTGGTGGTCCTGTGGTGTGCAACGGTCAGCTGCAAGGTATTGTGTCCTGGGATTTTGGCTGTGCTGAGAAGAATCGTCCTGGTGTCTATGTCAAGGTAATATAGTTGTTGTTGTTTAATAACTGTTACAAAACAATATTTTTAGTGTAATATGAAGCACTTATATGAATCCTCTTTTCTCAAAGGTGTGCATGTTCAGCCAATGGATCGCCGACGTCATGAGCAGCAGCTAAAGCTGATATGAAATCAGATACAGCCTCCAAATCTGCAATCCATCAGTTTTTCTTTGTTTTGGAGATTAAAAACCTGTGTGAAAATAAAAACATTTAAAAAATATTCTGCTTTCTCCAAGTGCTTCATTCATTTTTGTAAAGATTTTGTAAAAAGCAACAGACAATAAAGTGCCTATATCATGTTAGCAATTTAGCAGAAGGCTAAAGGTACAAGATGATTCATATGAATCATATAATAAATAATTTAATAATAAATATTATAATAGATACAAATCACATAGAAACAGTTTCTCCTTTAAAAAGACATTGGAAAAAATTAATGTCCAACAAAGGCAATGTTTAAGTCAAGCGACTATGATTAGACAGCTGATGATTGCTAGCACTGACATAAATTCAATTGTCAATTGTCAAAATTGTATGTTTTGTTGCGTTTACAAATACAACATATCGAGGGCGTAAGTGACATTTCACCAACTTTACAGGAGGGCCAAAACAAAAATTTACCATGGTTTGATATGAGTTTGTGTACTGACTTCAGTCATTTATAATAAAAAAATTGTACACTCATGGATGGCAGTATACGTTTGCCAGTAGAAATTGCTCATCAAGAGTGTCCATTTCACCCAAAATGTCACTTACGCGCTTCCGGTTCTCATGTATTCTATAGTTTGAGTATGTGTCGTGTGAATTAAAATTAATAGTAAGCTACACATAATAAGGCTACACATGCTCACGTTAGGGCTCTGTCATTTACACCATGACAGAGCCTTTCATCATTTTACCTCTAGTAATTGTATCTAACTTGATTAAATTATAGCCTAAATTTAACTGATGGCTGCTCACAGGAGTTTGAGGATATACTTAGCATGTAGCCTATATGTTACCGCAGGCTAAACATTTTCTGAATAAATGACAGTAAAATGTAATTATCCCAGATGTACTTACAATAAGATCAATAAAACTAATTTAAAAGATTTTAGGAGGAAATGATTAACTTAGCATGACTTTGTAACCGCTTTTGACAATGCGGAACCTTACTCAAGTCTTATTGTTCATTCCGGACTCTTCAGTCAACGCACCATCACACATGCAGTGCTCCTGTGTTGCTGTCACCTCAGTGTATAGCCTAATATTCTGCATGAAATAAATGCGCTTGTTGATCTCCAGTGGATGTAAACGCTGATCACAGACGTGCTCGTCTTGGTTTTATTTATTTTTTCCCAATATCTTTAACGCTGTGTAACAGAGAGTTTTTATTTTCTGGAGGAGTGTCCTTCACCGATTCTTGTAATGCGACTCACTGTGCGGGCGTTGATTTCTCATGGCCGAGTGGCCCGTCGGATAGGACTCGGACCTGAGTCCAGAATCAACATGCTAAGGAACATCCTCACCGGTCTGGTTCGACACGAGAGAATAGAGACAACAAGAGCCCGAGCCGATGAGGTTCGCTTCTACGCTGAAAAGGCAAGTACAAAACACCGCTTCAAGTTACAGTACCTTGCTTTACCTGTATCTGGGAGTCTTCAATCATGGACATTTTTTACTTAATTAAATCTTTAAAAAAAATTAAACGACGTCTGTTTCATTTAGGACTTTGATTAATATTTTAACGTAGAACTATTGTTTGATCGTGATGTAAAAATAATAATAATAATAATAATAATAATAATAAACTGTTACTGCTGCTTCTGCCATGAAATGTGCTCCTGTTAATTTTCTTTTCCATTAGAATTAGCAATGATTATAAGTAAATATTCTTGGTATTTAAGACAACTATGTAATACTGAAAAAAAATATATATATATATTAGTAAACTATGTTATGTTAAAATTGTCCAAAATACTAAAATTCGGGTAAATGTGACATTTTTAAATTTTAGGAAAAAGCTGTCAGAAATGAAATTATAAAGTTTAAATCTATGTTAATGTGCTGTTTAAAACTAGAATGCTTGTTTCGTTTTTTTTGTTTGTTTTTTTTTTTTTTTTTTAGTTTTTAAAGTTTGTGTGTGTGTTTTTTCTTTTTTAGTTGATTGATTATGCTAAAAATGGAGATACTAATGAGAAGTCCATGAAAATGGCTGATTTCTGGCTCACAGTAAGTTTTCAATCACACTTGCTTCACAGTTGAATTGTATATACTATATATACATTACACTCTAAAAAATGCTTGGTTAAAAACAACCCAACTTGGGTTATTTGGCAACCTGATGCTGGGTAGATATTAGACAGAACACATGCTGGGTTACTTTATTTAACTCAACTGTTGTTTAAAATTATTATATTGCTGGTTTAAAATTGACTGGTACTTATAAAAAACACACAGAATTACTAGAGGCAACAGCAAGAATCAAGAGTTATTATTAAGCAAGAACACATGGACAAAATACAAGACAAATTACATTTATTTGAGTGAATACATCATAGTTTACAATATTACATACATTTAAACTAATTTAACCGGCATTTTAGACACAAAAATGTAAAGTAGCATTTTAATTTTGGTGTACTCAAACGTGTAATCGCTTTTTACTGAAATAGTGCTAATTCTCGTGCCAGTGTGTTGCCGAAATCTGAGCCGGTGTAGGGCTGCTGTTCCCTGGGGTAACTGCAAACTTCAGACCGTGGCCTCTATTTCACTCGTAGCTGAAAGATGCCATGACTGACTCAAAAACCTGCCCATAAACAAACAGTACTGACATTAGAGAACATATTTTAACATCAAATTAAGTTAAACTCACTACTATAACAAGTCCATTTATTTTATGCAAGGCAAAAGGCATTTCCATTATGTGAAGTGACCGCTCGTCCTTATGTTGCATTGTAAAATAATACAATTTACAGCACAGTATAGACGTTATAAATGAAATAAAATGTATACAAACCTTTGTTTTGCTGAAGAACTGCACCAAATTGGTGGCGCTGAGAACCGCTCTCTCCTGTAGAGGACTCAAAAAGCCCACGCTCTGACTGTAACTCAGCAGCTGGGTTGTTTCGTCAGAGACAGGCTCAACCCAGTGGTTGGGTAGAAAAAAATAACCCAGCGTTACAAATGACCCAGCAACTTAGTTACAGAAATACTACCCAGAACCTGGGTAAAAGAATATTAAAAATAACCCAATAAATTGAACCCAGCATTTGGGTTAAAAAATAACCCAGCACCTGGGTAAAAATATTAAAAACAACCCAATAAAATGACTCAACAGGCTGAACCTAGCATTTGAGTTAAAAAATAAATAAATAAATAACCCAGCATTTTTTAGAGTGTACATATATGTGTGTGTGATATATATGCATTTTTATATTTCTCCTTTCAGGAGAAAGATTTGATCCCCAAACTTTTTAAAGTTTTGGCGGCACGATTTGAGAATCGGACGGGTGGATATACACGCATGGCTCGCATTCCTAACAGGGAGAATCTGGACCGCGCGCCTATGACTGTCCTGGAGTATAAAGGCAACCCTTTCCCTCCGCTGTTCCCCATGAAACGCGTCAGTGAATTGAACTTGTTAAACCAACTTCTGAAAGCATGCAGAGAAGAAAAAGCTCAAATGGTGTCTGAGAAAAAGGACTTATGATCTTTAATCACTGTATTTGTACATTATATTTCATGTAATAAACCATTATGCATTTCATTAAAATCTCATTAAAATTTATTTACGGTGTTGTGTACGGTTAGTTTTTTACATGACTGAAGATGATGTCTTTTCAATGTTTTTAATTACCTTACTTTTTGTTTTCACTACATTTCAAATGGTCAAAGTCAGTTTTTGAAAATACAAATATTTCATATCTCAGCTAAGGAAGTCGTTATATGTAATTCTGGACACATTACAAACGAATAAAAGTAATTTTGTATAGTATGTTACACAGCAAAACATTAGAACAGAACTAATTTTAAATTAAATAAATCTGTTCTGTAAAAGTAGGGTGAATTCAGGTAAAGTGGTTCGATTATACTGTGCTCAAAGGGTTTGAACTTTCAGAGCACATCAATGGTTCTTCATTAAAGAGGCACTATTTCTCCATTTCTCTTGTGGTCTATGACACTGGTGGGTAAGGTTGAAAATCCTTTGACATTTTTATTTCTAAATTACAAGGTTGCTCACTAAATGGAAACAAATATTGAGACAGTTCCTGTTGCTTTTGTTTGCACAGTTAACGGAATAAAATGCAAAGAGCAAATTGTTTAAAAATGTGTTACTTTTTTGTAAGGTGTTTAAATATTGCTAACCCACTTTTGAATGTGTTAGATAAAGTGGGCCAGTGGGATTCAGGTAAAGTGGGCTGACCTTTAACCTTCAGTAATTATACTCAAATTTATTAAACAATTTGACATTCACTGGTTATTTTGTAGCTGACATGTATTTACCTCTTTGGAAAACAAATAAGTTGACAATCAGGAAATTTAAGTCAGAGAAGGAAGAAAGGAAACAGAATAAAAAGGAAGTTGAGGCATGAAGTTCCGTCTGTGGAGTGAAGAAAGGATAAGAGGAAAAAATATAGATGTAGAACATAAAGCTTTAAAATATGTACACAATTAAAGTTTCTGAAGTTTAGAGAGCATAGACAGAAAAACGTTTACATATGTTACAATTTTAAATGTTCCTCATTACTTTTTAGACTATTTGTTGCTTGTGTTATAGTCACATTTTTAACATGTTGTAGATATATTCTGATTTCTGCATATTCTAAAACTAAGATTTAATCAAATTTAATGCAACATTGGAATTTCACATGAATTGAGATGAGGATTTGCACATGATTTATTTTACTCATAATCTGTAGGTTATATACTTTTGGATTTGTTAAATATGTTGTTAAATATGTTTGTCTGATAATATGTGTTAATAAATCATGTTTTTAATTCATATTCAGAATATTTTTTGATAAGAGATGGCCCACTTTACCTGAAAATGTTTTTTTCTAGAGTGCATGATCTCAAAATGTTTATTGGTATATACCTTGCAAATAACACTTTATATGAAATGTGTTCAAATTGAAATACTATAGTTGGACCTTAAATTTAACAAAAGTAGTTAAAAAAAGAAAAGAACAAAAACATCTAGGCAACTAAATTACACGTTTTATAAATCATGGACGATTTTACCTGAATTCACCCTACATGGGTTAAGACAAAAAGTGCTTTTTACTGCACCCAAAGTGTGATTGCAGAAACATATACGTTTGTACCGAACATTTATGGAGCAACAGATTTTGTGTGAAAATAAATAAAAAAACAAGTTGCTCATTTTGTCATTAAAATGTTAATATAAAACATGTTTTAAAATGTAAAGATTCTGAAAGCATTGAAGGAGATCCCATGGTACAGTAGTAACAACAAATGATATTTCATTACATGATATGATTAATAGCATGTTTTTAAATATGATGGTTTCATTCTAAATATGGTGATTATCATATTTAATATGATCTCAAGATGGACACCCAACATAATATATTTAAATATCTGAATCAATGTCAACAAATGAAAAAGTCAGCCTTCTATTAATTATCATGTTAATTATTGTTCCTTTTAGCCTCAACAGCAGGGGCGCTTTGTACCCCAAATACCATACTTTTACATATTCTTTCGTTATTTAAACGTTGTACCCGCCATACCCTACCTATATTAACTTTATGTTATGCATTTAAAGATGCATTCCGTTTTTTTTTAATTATCTAAAATCAATTATTGAGTCACAATCAGTGTTCAAAACTATCTTCTTACCTTAGCACGACTCACAATGGTAAGGGTGTAATGTTTTCTAATTTGAGTGGTTCGGGTCGTTTGTCTTTGCATCATTAGGGGTGCGTGGGGCACAAACTAACGCGGGGTTAATTGTAAAACGTGGTTTAAATATTTCCACACATGCTAGCATAACCAAATTTACGGTATTTACTAGTTGCCATGGCAACACTATAAAGAGAAAAAATTGCAAAATTCAGACGCCTTTTAATGATATCGCTGAATATTTATTTTACCATAGTAAAAGTAAATTTCTGACAGAAGTAAATTTTTCTTCTTTTTTTAGTAGTTTTTCTTCTAGTTTTTAGTATTCATTTAAAGTGAGACAAATATGCTATTATTTTAATCGCCAATCTGTTGTTTATCATTTTAGATTTATTAATGCTTGGCAAGTCAACAGAAGACACGAACCACTTTTATATTCCAGTCGCGCTGATGGGGAACGTTGTAACGCTGCATTACAATCTGCCCCGCTATATTAAACTATGCTTTTCTATGACATTAGCCATGCAATTTTCACTATTTACTAACCACAAGAAACAGGTGAACAAAGACTCACAATCGACGTTTAATGTTGAGAAATTATTTCATGAAATGTAAAGCATTTTGGCTCGTTTGTGGTTCTCCTGTTCTATGAGAGCTGTGTTTGGAGGGAGGGGAGTGTTTTTTTTTTTTTGTTTTTTTTTTTTTTGAATGTCTGAATGTGTTTCATCTATTTGCGCACATTGTTTGAACTATACTGTATAGCTGTGTTTTGCTATCAGGGCCGTCCCACGCATGGTTACGATGTGTTCATTGTGAACCTCAAAAATTACATTTTTTAAATTCTTAAAAAACGCCATTATTTTGTTTGAAAAAGTTAATCATTTTATTTTATTGACAAAATATTTTAGTTTGTCGTGTATATTTTTTCATTCGATCAGATAACATTTTAAGCTGTCATATGGTCATGTTACAATGTACCCCACCTACGGGGCATGTTGTCACTTTTCACTTCCTTTCTTTTGAGGTAAATAAACCTATGTAATTATGAAACAAAGCGACATATTTGTACAAGACAAGTGTGAAATTAACGTGGATGAAAAAATATACTCTGAATCTCACGTGGATTTACACAAACTGAGAAATTCGAAAAGTGTTAGGTTGTGCCCCGCGCTCCCCTACATCACCTCTGTATACATAAAGCCTGTGTGGATGCTGTAGCTGCCGGTGTTTTAACAAATAATGCTGCCTGTCAGATTGTGCTACCAACACTGTGTTTTTCATACTGTAATGTTATGTTTAGGGTTGGGATAGGTGTACACGTTAATAAAGCCTCACACAATATTAATATCATGCTGGAAGCAAAATCTGATAGGTAGCATTTTTCGCTGTCGAATTATGCTACCATCTGTTTTAATGGGAGGTAGCAAAATCTGACAGGGTAGCACAAATTGTCAGAACACCGGATCATTTGTAGTCTCTTCTTATAGCATCTGCAATAATTAAACTTTTCGTTTTAGAACAAGTTCTAAGGAACATTAAATTGCTTTTTGAGATTTAAAGAACAATTTCTATCGATGACATTCGAATGGCATCACAAAAACTGTACAAAAATTCAAATCTACAGACAGGTTAAATACACCTATTCAGACAATTTCCATGTGATCTGCGCTAACTTTGCCATTATTTATTTTACTCACCACTGGTAGCATGATTTAAACCTTCTTTTTTCAGCCGGTCAGAACAAAACTGGCAGACATGTTACTTACTTGTTCAGATGACTTTTTCCGGTGAAAATTCTTACTTTGTACATACTTTCAAAACTAGTATCTGTAATTCTGAAGTACAGTAAATATATCCACACTGGTGCCTTGACTGACAGCCCACGCATACACCTCAGAACATTATATTCATCCACAGCCAATGCACAACCCGCATTAAGAAGATAATTCCGCGAAATAACTACAATTGTATGTTTTAAACAGAGATAGCGACAAAGAGGCAAAACTTACTGCAGCTTTAATTTATTTCTCGCCTGCCAATATGGGTCAGCATGGTCAGATTTAAAAATCAGTCAAATATTGATTAGAAATATTGAAAAACCTAGTATTCACATTGAATTAAGTAAATAGCACTATAGTTTTTAAATGCTGATTGTACTTTCATAGTTCTTGAAATACTGTAACTCTTTTTATTGCTAATCAAACTGCAAAATGAAACACACAAACAAGCCGTTGTAGTAAAACAGACCATTTTAATTTGGCAAAAAGGGTATGCACTGCCAAGTCATTTGACACTATTAAAATGCATTTAGTATGAACAGTGCAACAGAAATGTGCTTAACTGAATCTTTCTGTGCTCCCCAGTGTGATGTGCTAATATCTATCATACATTCAAAAAGTGTGCTCTTGCTTCTCTGCTAGGTGTGCACACTCATTTAAAAGATGGAAAAATCATGGCAAAGCCTTTTAGATCAAATTATCTGGTGGCATCCAAACAGAACATGGTCAGTGTTTATTAAAGAAATGGCTTAAGGGCCAAGCACATCCGTTAATACAAAAAAATCAAACCACGGGAACCTAATTTAATGACTCTTCAAGTATGTCTCTTCTCTTAAAAAAAAAAAAAGTAATAATATAAATATGTCATTAATATGTACATAACTTATAGGATTATATTTAAAGCAGGTCAACTTCAGATGGAGATTATATAGGATAGGTTGATATAGAAAATAAATATGACACACAACTGGTCGCTTAAAAAAAAAAAAAAAAGCAGTGATAATGGACATTTTACAGATAAAACCTTCTCATTTCACCTGTAGATCTGTCTTTCACCGTATTGCATTATGGTTGCATTTTCACGGGTCTCTGATGATAATGAAATAAGTGTTTCAAAACAGTAAAGTGCTCCATGCAGTCAATACAAAGTGTTTCTGTAGGAGTTAGGATATATTTTCATCAGACACTCTAGTCAGTAAACAAACCTTAAAATAACCCCAGCGGATTAAATGAATTAACTTCCTACTCGCTGACAGGATAAAAGATCTCCATATCTGCCGACGACGCTGTGAGTGTTATTAAATGTACAAATGTGAAACGAAGTTTGCGGTAACTGAATCTGAACTCAGAACTGTTCAAAGAGTTTTTGAACTCCACACACCCCAGCACAGAATGGACAATACAGAAAGACTGAGATAAAGATGAACAAGTCATCATTCATCATCCGCTTGCGATTAATATTCTCTACATACTGTAACTATAAACAGTGTGTACTGCATACAAAATAAGACTGCTAGTTGTGAAAACTAGGCACACCCAAAATTACATTGAATATATCAGAATGTAGACAAAGCACAAACATGCATCGTTTACAAATACTGCCTAGTTGTTCCAGTTAACTTGCCATCGCAGTTTAACATAGCAAAGTTTCTAGCTGTATTCAATGTGAATAAAAATATATAAACCCTAAATTATCTCAACTTTACAGACAAAATGTGTACATAAATTCCCAAAAAACATTAAAAAATGTAGGGAGATGAATACTTGGTTCTGTTGCATTAAAATGGCATGGAAATACAAATATTAACGGCACCACCCGAAATGAACAAAGCATTAAAAAAATATGTCAAGAACTCACTGTACTGTTACTGTACACATCGCTATCCTACTGTCACATTAAGCTTGAAATATCTATACTATAGATTCGCCATCGTCTCCTTTCACTATTGCACTGCCTGTATATTCCTCTCTCCAGACTCTCCGTCATCTCACTGAAATATTTATTGCTTCTTATTTTTTTCGGAGCTGTGTGAGCAGGTTATGCCCTGCTCTCGCTTGACGTTCTGCAGCTTGCGTTTCTCTTTACAAATTCAAAGATATGAATGTTTGGTAACTTTTTTTGGAAAATGGCTTTACTTTTTCACGCTTGCCTTAACCTAATCTATTGAAATATTGAACTCTTTTCCACCTCATAGATGTTTGAAAGTAGTTTCCGCATGGCCCGTTCCTCTAGGCATTGGAGCCCATCCCTGTGGCTCCTTGCATACTAAAGTACTCGGTGAAGTGGGACGTTAATCTAGGAGGAGGGGGAGAGTGTGCAGAGCTGCGTGGTGGGATGGGAGGGGGAAGAGGGGAGAATGTAGACGACAGGTCCGCCGTTGTGGTGATGATCTTGTGCTCGCTGTTCCTTGGCACTTCCTGGCCCTTCCGAGCCACCGCCTCGTCTATCGTCTTCACAGGGTCCTCAATAGGGAAACATGACATGGACTATATGAAATAACAGAGTGTTTTCACAACACGTCATCAACTGGCGGCACTGAACGTAAACAATGTCACTGAACTGAACGGAACTTGCATATTTAGCTGATTATTGCTTGAAAATGGTAAATTATTTTCATGTTTTGGGCTGTACTAACCAGGAAAAAAAACATTTGGATACTATAGACTGCCAAGTTATAACAAATCAATGTTATAAAATGTCCTAAGGATTGCTTTGTTCATTACAAACATGCAGCTTTACACTTAACAAAACATTAATTGGTCGACTGGAGTCATGTGGATTACTTGTAGATAATTATGGTGTTTTAATTAGCTGTTTAAACTCTCACTCTGACGGCACCCATTCACTGCAGAAGATCCGATGGTGAGCAAGTGATGTAATGTAAATTTTGATAGTAAATTCGTAAATTTCTCCAAATCCATTCCAATGAAGAAATAAACTCATCTATGTTTCATGAAAAACATTTCAAATCCATGGAACCCTTCCATTTTTCTCTTTTTCTTCAGACTTTTAAAATGTTCAACACAATTAGGAAGAATTCTAATGCAATGTCATTGCTGCAAAAAAAAACAAAAAAACTTTTTTTTTCATTCCCATATCCACCTTATACTTTAACATGGAAGTAAGCCTATGGGTGAAACCTCCGGTTCATTAGCCACTATAGGAAAATAATGAGAAGAATAACAACGTGCAGTCAACAGTAAAACTGTTTTCACTACAAACCACTGTGCTCATAATTACACACTGACATTAAAAAATATGGCAAGACACAACAATTTGCAAAACAAGCTGTTTTGTACAGCTAAAAATAGCTTGATGTGTATGAGATCGGAAACCAGACCCATAATGGGCTATGCCCACGCTTACAGGCAGAAAAAGGTGGATACATCTAATACTCACTGAGTGGATGGAGAAGAGCTCTGTAAAGTTTGGCTGAGAGTCTCCCAGGAAGGAGCTATTTCCATAAGCATGATGAGGAAAGCTTTCCGCCCCCATGCCTTTAGGACTGGAGAGAAGGATTCCTATCTGTGATGTCCGCACGTGGTAGGGAAAGTTTTTATTGGCTGCTGACGGGCGCGTGATGGCCTAGAATGACAGGATTAGTCATATTATTAGCTTAAATAAATAAAATAAAATAACAATAAACAACAGCAACAAAAAAACAATTATACCAGGAAGACGACATGGGCATAGAGATGGATGCCGAGTTGGATGCCGTTCACAATCTTTTCCCTGGCCCAGCGAGAGATGCCAAAGTTGGCAATCAGAGCCATGACTGGCACAGCAAAAAACCTGTGGGTGCAAAAGTAATGGATTAAAAAAGAGAAACAGCAGCTTTATACTGTCAATCTTCTTTGCAGCTTTACAAAGCATGTGGAGAGCTTTGAGTCAAAGTAGAGATAAACAATTTCAGTCTAGTTTCATGAAAAGACTATTGTGACTATGTATTACAGGTCAACCATTGTATCGGTTTTGCAGATTAATCTGCAACAATAGTTGATTGGCGGAACTACACTCAAAAAAATAATTCAGCCCTTAACTTAATTCAATTACGTACAAAATTTCCATGGGGGGAGGGGGGGGAGGGGAGGCGGCGGCTTATTAAGTGTTCTTGGTTAATTATTATTGATGTTGTAATAGTCATCCAGTGGCCTGATATGCTGATATCATTCAGTGGTTTACCTGTAAGTTTCATGATATTTACAGTAGTTCTATGAACTGTAACTATTACTACTTTAAGATCTCCAGTATTACTTAGACACACACAGACATCAAGAATAAGCATATGAATCTCAACAATGGTGACATTCAACAGCTTCATGCTGGGAGTCATGGGTGAGTTTTATAATCTGCTGTTACCCAGCACGCAGCTGTTGAATGTCACCATTGTTGAGATTCAAATGCTGATTCTTGATGTCTGTGTGTGTCAAACTGATGCTGTAGATTTCAAGGTTTAGTGTATATGATGAACATCCATAATAGCTCATACACCTGTTGTAAACATTATGAAAATAATAGACTAACCACTGCATGAGATCAGTGCATCATGACACTGGATGATAATGATTTAACAAACAATAAATACTAACCAAGAACACCTAATCAGACTTCTTTTTGGCTTTTTTATTTTGCTGTAATAAATGTGCTTCATACACATAATTACAGCAGCCAAAAAAAGTTAAAATAAAAAAAATCAAAAGTCAAGAGTCCAACTAAAGTAAACCCTGATCGCCATGATGGTGAGGTTAATTGAAACTTTAAAAAAATAAATAAATAAATAAAATATCTAAACCTCTGTTTAGATGTTCTGAAATAATATTTGTGGATATATGACAGAAATCAAGTCAAACGTCAAGTCAAATTTAATGTCTTCATTTATTTAAGTTCATTTTCTCTTTGGCTGTGGCTGATTCTTGTGTTTCTCTTTCCTTCGATGATTCTGCTTGTAAACAACAGGTGTTCATCATTATTGGTCAATCATGACATAATGATCTCCTTAACTCCAACACTGTGTCAATGCTACTTGAACACTCTGTAGTGTGGAAACACATGAACACTGAGCAGGGTTTGTTTAACACTGGGAAATATTACATCAACTTTACCTGATTCATTTACGTAAGACTGATGCATTTGAATCACATTAAGTTTAACTGATTTGTTTAAGTTAAAACTATGTAATCTAAATGCATGGAAATTTTGTACGTAATTGAATTAAGTTAAGGGCTGAAATATTTTTTTGAGTGTATCGGTTATCGGCAAAAATCCATGCCGATAGTTTTTTTCCGGATTGGGTCCATTGCTGGAGCGGCTGAGAAGATTGTCATTATACAGCAAAGTCCCTATAGTCTTTGTTATACGGCACAACGAAACGGTGTGTACAGTATACTGTAGTGCATGTTTTCCTGTCATTACTAAGCGATGACTTTGTTGACTAGATGCTGCATTAGTGGTAAAAGGACAGCAGTATACTTTTGTCCGTTTGGTGATCAAATAAAGTCTTGCAGACCGCTGCTTAAATTGAACGCGATGCTTCCAGTGAGTTCTTCTAGATGGGCAGTGCGCTTTTGCCCATTGTGCAACTAACATATTTTTATATTTTGATTAGATAACCACAAATGTTCTAGTATAGAAGCAGTTAAATTGTGACAGTACACAATATCCATATGTATGCAATTTCAAAACTGTGGCCTTTGTGTAGATATTTAAATATGGCCCTCTTTAGCTTGATTGCTGATGTAATGGTAACACTTTACAATATGAGTCCATTTGTAACATTAAGATTGATAAAAGCTATAGAATAGAAGTATTGTTCCTTGTTAGAGTATATTAATTTCAGCATTTTAAAAAATGTTGTTGCTTTTGTTAACATTAATGAACAATGAACTAACTGTAATGATCAATATATAATTAATATTTTTATTCATTTACAAAGTGTGGTTCAGTAGGCTACTTTTTTTTGTTTATTTTAAATAGTAGAGCACTATTTATTTTCCGTTCAGTATCCATTTTAAAAACTATCGGTCGATTAATCGGTATCGGCCAGTGTGGTCCAACCTAGTTATCAGTATCGGTGAAATCCAATATCGGTCGATATCTACTATGTATACATTAAAAAAAAGTTAAAAAACTGTTTTTCTTTGAGTTCACATTTCCAATGATTCAAACCCACGCCTTTGATATTAAGAGTGTCGCTCTCAGACACCTTATGAGAGTTTAACAAAATATTTAAATTGGAAAAGGTTCATGTCAAAGCTACATAAATTTTACTATTTTGTGTTATGAAAACATATCCGCATAACCTTCGTTAATCTTTGGAAGACAAATTAAGATATTTTTGATGAAATCCGAGAGCTTTCTGACTCTGCACAGACAGCAATGCAACTACGTGTTCAAGGCCAAGAAAGGTCGTAAGCAGTGTTGGGGGTAACGCATTACAAGTAACATGAGTTACGTAATCAGATTACTTTTTCAAGTAACTAGTAAAGTAACGCATTACTTTTTAAATTTACAGTAAAATATTTGAGTTACTTTTTCAAATAAGTAATGCCAGCTTTTTTTTCCCATTTATTGACTGACAGGTCTCCTGTCCACATGTTGAGAGAAATCAAGAGTAAGATGTTACTGAAGTTCTAGAATAAATGTGAACATGAATTAATTCATCTCAAAAAAAAAAAAAAAAAAAAATCAGTATTCCTCAAAATTAGTAACTCAGAATATGATGCAAACCTGCAATAATCAAATGTCAAATAACACAAATATCCTTTATGTATTTAATTTCATTTTATTAACCAGTGTCTTTGCTGCTGATCTTCTATGATCCAATTCAACTATACTAATAAGCAAAAATTAGATAAACATTTGTGCTTCTTTTTCTTTAATCACTGAAGTGTGTTGAACTTTCTTCTTCTGCATTCTACTGCACAGACATGAATTTACTTTTTTTTCAGCCTGAGGCTTATTCATTTCACTTTTGGTGTAAAAGGGCTTTTACATTTGCCAAAACAGAACTTTTTATATTAAAAATACACAAGCAAGCCCTGCCCAGATGTAAAAAGTAACACAAAAGTAATGTAATGCATTACTTTCAAAAGTAACTTTCTCCAACTCTGGTTGTAAGGACATCAATAAAATAGCCCATGTGACATCAGTGGTTCAACCGTAATTTTAGCTACAAGAATACTTTTTGTGTGCAAAGAAAACAAAAACAATGATTTTATTCAACAATTTCTTCTCATTCGTGTCTGTTCGCAGCACATCCGGGTTCTACCTCAGAATGCCGTCTCTTGTGTCAGCAGCACCACACGCATACATTGTGGTACTTTCGTGAAATTATAGAATAAAGTCAATTGAGAAAGCTCTCGAATTTCATCAAAAATATTTTAATTTGTGTTCCGAAGATGAACAAAGCTCTTATGGTTTGGAACAACATGAGGGTGAGTAAAAAATGACAGAATTTTAATATTTGTTGATTTTCATGAATTTTCTTATCATGCCAACTGGAAAAAAACCTACAGTTGAAAAAAGTAATGAATGAAAATAACAGCAACATCCATTGATTTGTCATTTTAATAGCAGAACTCACCACAGAGTGTACGCAGTGAAGAAGGGGATGTAGAAAGGTTGTTTTTCAGGGTAGTGTTTGAGGGACACCAACACAGCGTAGCAGAACCATACGTAGGCAAGCAGCTGCAGACCCATTAGACCGTACCCTGCAGGGCTGTCATAAGCATACAGCACTTCGCCTGGATCAAAGAACTACAAACACACACGCAGTGGGAGTGGGAACTGGGAAATCACCGCCCTTGGCAACCCATCTGTATGATTGATGGTTTTAAATCCGACCATGGCACAATCTGTTAGGCTGCATAAGTGGAAAGTGGCGGAACATTCCTCAAATCCAAACATCTAAAGCTGCATTAGAGAACAGGGTGACATTGACACAAGGTGCAACAGGAGCTCTTCAATGATACTGCACAAGCTTATCTAGGTCATTCTCTCTACCTGTCTTTCTCTCTCTATCTATCTGTCTATCTGCCGGGTTCCATTACACCACACTACAGCAGCACAACACGCTCATGCTGAGTAACTTCATCTCGTAGCCTTACATTATGTATAGAGTGGAGTAGCTCTCAGGTGCAGCATGAGAAACTGCAGTTGATAGTGCTTAAAGATGACGAGCTTTCAGACTTTTTACACATAAGCAGTGCTGCATAGTAATTTATTACATGTAATCTGGATTATGCAATCAAATTCCAAAAATTAAGTATTTGCAGATTAAATTACATTTTTAAATACTTGTAGTCAGACTACTAGTACTTTTTTATTGATTACATTTTATAATTTTTAGTAAGTGTTTTATTTTACTTGGTGTTATTTTAAAATGATTTATTTTAATTTTACATTTTTATGATTTAATTATTAGCTTTTCATAAAACTTACAAACACCAACCCCAGTTTGGTAAACCTTGATGTAATGTTTAATGCACTTCATGTTGTTAATAAAGAATGGAATACATTTTCTTTCTTTTTGTATTTTTATATCAATATAGTACATGATAATCCTATTTAAATCAATGTGATAAACAAGTTAGGTCAAAAGTAATCTAAAAGTAATCAGAAAGTAGTCTGATTACAGTATATTACCTAAATGTGTAATGTAATGGATTACATTACTAACTACAATTTTTGTCTTGTAATTTGGAATCAGTAACAGACCAAAATTTGTAATCTATGCAGCACTACGCATTATGTAATATGGAAATTAATAGACATTTAAAGACATTTCAGATATGGAATCGTCTTTTTTTCCGTGGTTTCTATGGTTTTGTATAACTACAAAAATATATCTAGATAAACCTGTTTTTTTCAGACTTTTAGCATTATTTCATATACATATATTTCAAATGTACAATTACATATCAATATTTAAAAGTTCTTTTTTCCAACCATTTTTTCCAATCACCATTTCAACTAAAGTCATTGCTAAAATCATTGCAGCAAATTATATTCATATTTTTATAGTCTGCAAAATGCTAAAAACAATTAATCGCGATTAATCGCATTCCAAAAAAAAGTTTATGCTTACATACTATATGTGTGTGTACTGTGTAGATTTATTATATAAATATATACATACATGTATATATTAAGAAAACATGTTAGATTTATATATGAAATATTTATATTTATATATAATATAAATTATATACAAGTATAAATATATATACAAATATCTCTTAAAATGTGTACATATATGTGTGTATTATATATACATAATAAATCTACACAGTACACACACATATAGTATGTAAACATAAACTTTTATTTTAAATGTAATTAATCATAATTAATCATTTTGCAACCCTAATTTAAATATTAATTTCTGATTTGAATACTACATTACAATAAAACCTTTTGCCACACTTTCTTCAATAAAAGAACAAAAAGATACATTATATTGTGTTCATTATATTTACTGTGTATATTTCCAGCAAAACCATTAAGAATACACAGAGTTTGGGGTCAAGTTTTTTAAAATGTTTTTGAAACAATTATTTTAATGATCAGTTATTTAAACAAAAATAAAGTTAAACATTTTTATTATTACAACTGTTACAGCTGTTTTCTATTTCAATATATTTTTACAAATAATTTATTTCTGTGATGCCAAAGCTGAATTTTAAACAGCTATTACTCCAGTTTTCGGTGTCACATGATCCTTCAGAAATCATTCTAAATATGCTGATTTGGTGCTCAAGAAACATTTCTTATTGTCACCAATGCTGAAAACTAATTCATTTTCCAGGATTCTTTGATAAATACATAGTTTGTAAAAACAAAACAAACAACAACAGAAAAACAACATTTATTTGAAAAAGAAACACCTTTACAGAAAAGTATTAATTTCTTTCAAAAGAAAAAAAAATCTTTTTGACCCCAAACGTTTCAATGGTAGCGTATATCATGAATATTCATCTTATTATAAAACAAAAAGAAAAGAAAAAGGCAATTAGATCTTACCTCTGCTTCATATATAAAGAGGATGATGTAGGTGATAGTGTACACCGTCATATAAATGGATAGTTTTACAGAGCCACTGTGACTTATTCTTGCTCTGGAAATCAAAAAACAGAAACATTATCACTACCATACGTCATCATCTTTGAAAACATGGCTCAAAAGACATTTGTGAGATGTAGGATCACCCGCTAAAGAACATCAGCATCAAAAGTAAGCTCATCCTTGAATTCAGTACTCGAATTTGGATACAGATTTCTTTTGACATCTGGGTCACATTAGCATGATTAGCCTAGTAAGTCATTACCCAGATTATGTGAGAAGTAAGGCCTCCTACCTGGTGACTGTGAATCCCTTTCCCAGGAGAATCAGCATGAGCAAGAAAATCAGGAAGCTCACAGAAAAGAGTAATTTCCCTGGTGAGAGGAAGAGAGCCACAGAGAGTTACACAGGTGACCACAAGTAGGTTACAAATCAGGTCAGGATTTAAGAATGAATCCAGCCACGAGCACACAAATGTGTAATGCTAAAACTAAATATGTTTAAATACCGAATGGTAACACTGTTTAATATTATACTACAATATTAGATGTGTACATTGAAATTAAATGTTAGGTAACTATAGAAAAAGAGTGGACTGGAGAATAAAAATAATTTTTTATTCTACTCAGCATATACATACAGTGCCTTGCGAAAGTATTCATACCCCATCATTTTTTTCATGTTTTGTTATGTTGCAGCCTCATGTTAAACTGCTTTAAATTACTTTTTTCCACACTTTCCACATCAATATACACACCATACATTACAGTTTATGGAGTGAAGATTGATGTGAAATAAAAAGAAAAAAAAGTAATTTAAAGCAGTTTAACATGAGGCTGCAACATAAAATGTGAAAAAAAAAAATAAGGTATGAATGATTGATATGAAAGATAGGGTATGAATACTTTCGCAAGGCACTGTATGCATATGTTAAGTAGTATAAAAAAATAAACAGACCACCCAATTAGGGTTTATTCTGCAATAATGAGCATCTGACTATATATTATTCTTTACATACAATGGTTTTCTCACCTAATATCTTGAGGCTGCCATTCCCAACGCCATCTCTGGCATAAAGGCCCCAGTAAATGCAAAAGAAGAGCAGGCTTAAAACTGAAAGAAAGGAATCAGAAAGTAAAGGAAAGCATGCCAGAGATAAGAGAGAAGAGAGAGATAAGTCACAGCAGCAGCCGTGAGAGCATAGAGGAAGAAGTTAAATGTGGGGAGGAGATAAGGATGAAAGAAAGAAGGGATGACACAAGAAATATTGTTATGCATCCAGCGTCGCAAAGCCAAGTATCATAAAAAGCGTGTGCTTGTATTTATCTGTATGTTGCAGTGTTGCAGTGGCCTTTCTCACCCTCTACTCCAGCCGCAGTCATAAACATCTTATAGGTCGTATGGAGCAGCTGTCTTCCCTTTAAATTATCTTAAAGAATCACACAGAAGGAGAGAGATTTAGCGGAAATTGTTTACTAATGCAGAGAGAATCAAGAATCATAGTATCTGTAGGTCTGTTTATCTGGAGGAGATGCCTAAAAATATCCTTTAATTTAACACTGAATAACAACACTTGCAAATTATGCACTGAGACCAACACATCTAAGGTCTTTTATACCTTCAGGACATGGAAACTCACAAGCAAAATAACAAGACAGTGTAAACACAGTGGCGAATATAACCAAGAACGTGATGTCTGTCTCCAGGATGCCTGAAACACATAAACAGAACAAAACAAGAACAGTATTCAGATCACAGTATAAGCATGGTAGACATCGTGAAGAAATGCTTTGCCCAAGATTTATCATCAATTTCTCTCATTCCAGTCCTACACTGTACAAGTTTCTATTTCCATTAATGAAAATTCTGTCATTAATTACTCACCCTCATGTTGTTCCAAACAAGACCTTTGTTCATCTTCAGAACACAAAGTAAGATATTTTTGATGAAATCCGAGAGCTTTCTGACCCTGCATAGACAGCAACTGACACGTTCAAGGCCCAGAAAGGTACAAAGGACATCATTAAAATAGTCCATGTGACATCAGTGGTTCAACCTTAATTTTAAGAAGCTACAAGAATACTTTTTGTGCACAAAGAAAACAAAAAATAACGACTATAGTCAACAATTTCTTCTCTTCTGTGTCAGTCTCTGCCACGGTTTCACGACAGTACCACAACATACGCGTTTGGTGCTGCTGACGCAGGACCTGGCGTTCTGATATAGAACATGCGTCAAAACTGACACGGAAGAGAAGAAATTTTTGAATAAAGTTACTGTTTTTGTTTTCTTTGCACACAAAAAATATTACTGTAGCTTCATAAAATGAAGGTTGAACCACCGATTTCACATGGACTGTTTTAATGCTGTCCTTACGACCTTTCTGGGCCTTGAATGTGGTAGTTGCGTTGCTGTCTATGCAGGGTCAGAAAGCTCTCTGATTTCATCAAAAAATATCTTCATTTGTCTTAAGGGTTTAATATCAACATAAATAGAGCACATAGACCAATTACAAATATTTCAAGCATTCTTCCGTTCTATTGCCTTTTGGTTTATGGAATAACTGTTGACACAGTTGTTTTTCTCTTTCTCTTTCTCTTTCTTTCTTTCCTCTTTTGTGTACATTCAAATATGAAACATAAAGAGAGTATTATACCAAGATAATATGCCTAATCAACACATTAGAAACTGGCATCAAGGGAATAAATGCCATTTTAAAATATACACTACCAGTCAAAAGTTTTTGAACAGTAAGATTTTTAATGTTTTTTAAAGAAGTCTCTTCTGCTCACCAAGCCTGCATATATTTGATCCAAAGTACAGCAAAAACAGTAAATTTTTGAAATGTTTACTGTTTCAAATTAACTGTTTTTCATTTTAATATATTTTAAAATGTAATTCATTCATTCATTCACTGAAGAAGGCTTGTTGCCGAAACGTATGAATGCTGTCGATAAATAATAAATTATCAAGAAGATTGAGCGAGTGCAGATCCTTTACTTAAATATATGTTGCTGATTGATCGACGCACCAAAGCATATATTTGATCCAAAGTACAGCAAAAACAGTAAAATTTTGAAATGTTTAGTGTTAATTTTCATTTTAATATATTTTAAAATGTAATTGACTCCTGTGATTTCAAAGCTGAATTTTTAGCATCATCTTCAGAAATCACTCTAATATTCTGATTTGCTGCTTAAAAAATATTTATTACTATTATGATGTTGAAAACAGCTGAGTAGAATTTTTTCAGGTTCCCTTGGTGAATAAAAAGTTCAGAAGAACAGCATTTATCCGAAATCTTTTGTAATGTTTGTAACATTAAAATCTTCTGTAATGTTACAAAAGCTTTTTATTTCAGATAAATGCTGATGTTTGGATCTTTCTATTCATCAAAGAATCCTGAAAAAAAATGTATTCAACTGTTTTAAATATTGATAATAATAATAATAATAATTTCTTGAGCAGCAAATCAGCATATTAGAATGCTTTTTGAAGGATCATATGACACTGAAGACTGGAGTAATGATGCTGAAAATTTAGCTTTGATCACAATAATAAATTACATTTTAAAATATATTCAAATAGAAAGCAGTTATTTTAAATAGTAAAAATATTTTACAATATTAGTGCTTTTGCTGTTATTTAGATCAAATAAATGCAGGCTTGATGGGCAAAAGAGAATTCTTAAAAAAAATTCTTACTGTTCAAAAACTTTTGGCAGTGTATTAAACAGTTATTTTAAATTGTAATAATATTACAGTTTTAACCTGTTAGCATTCCACTGTACCGTCAGCGGTACACTTTGTGCTTAGTTAAAGTTTCCAGTAATGCTAAGGGGTAAACTGAATTTTTAATCAAATAAATGTATTTTCAGTGAGCATATGAGAGTTCTTTTAAAAACATTAAAATATTGCATTGACCTCACAAATTTGAAGGGTAGTAATGGATGTATTTTCCATGTTATCATAATACAAAATAAATTCCTCTCACTTTCAGTCATGTCTCACCAAATTCATCTGCAGAGAAATGCTGGGTCCAGAAAGACTGTCCATTGGTTAATGTCATTTCATATTCCAGCTGCAGCCCATCTCCCTGTGTTGAATGGTGAAAGAGATAAAGAGTGAATTTGGAGGAGAGAAAAGCAGGAGGTGTTAAAAAAAAAAAATAAAAAAGAGAGAGAGGAAAAAAGTGAGTGGTGAGCTTCAGAGACCATACAAACACTGTGAGTGCACAAACAGATCTTTGGGCTATAAAAGACTTCAAAGCAGCACAGTTTCTAGCTGTTGAGAGGATTTCGGCCTGGCTTAATAAAAGAGAAACACTTTGATTTCACTTGGCAGGAAAAACCCATTCCCTCTCCCGTACTCCAAAAAGGTGAGGTGCATGAAGCATGCCCTATCACCAAATCAATGTGGCCAGATATGGAGAGGCTAGAGAGAGAGCGGGACAAAGATATAGAGTTGGAGAGGAACAGAGAAAAGACTGTTAGATACAAACAGAATGAGCATGAAAGGCTGAAGTGAGTAATCAACCGACTGTAACAGAAGGTACTAGATACAGAGGTATAAGACTGGCCGATGAGAAAGGAAGTATGAGAGAGAGAGGACAAGAGAAATTGGCAGCAGACGCAGAGAGATCCCCTTAGGGACTGTCCAACAGGATTTAGCATTGCGTCCATCAGTCTGCCTCCATCCATGAAACAACCCTTTACATTTGCCCTCATTTATCTGGCTAAAATCCTTTCATGGTGTGTGCCTCTCCAACACTACATGTGCATCACTTCAAGCAGCTACACCAAAAATCACTCACTGCCTCCTAAAGAGGGTCCAATTCAGAACTGAGCCTCTTCATCTCTTTAAAAAATATAATAATAAAAATAACAATCCCTTTAACCACATTCCTTGTTTTCTACATGCAAACTTCAGTGCATTTGGATTGTACGTTAATGTCATAGTCATAATAAAGAAGGAACCTGTCAAAAAAGCATATATTGTGGATGTACAATGTCTTTTCAAGCAAATATTTTAGTATCATCGGCCTAATGTAAACTATTACGTGTTTATCTATTCTTATCTGTTGCGAAGTCAAAATGATCTGTTTCTGTATCTGTATTCGGATAGAAATTAACATGGATGAGGCTTCACCTGGAAACAGTCGAAATTTGATGAAAAGCATTTTTAAATGTATATATATCGTTTAGTAAATATGCCTTATAATTATTATTATTATAGTCTCTAGGGCTGGGCGGTAAATCAATAACGATAATTATTGCAATACAATTGTCTTCAATAAAATGATAACAAGAGTTCGGTAAATGTTCGGTATAATGTTTACGCAACAAAAGTAAACTACAAAAGGAACTAAACAGCGCTAATCATTTGAACCGCGCCACAAGGACCACTTATCTGCTCGGCTCAAAGTGCAACGATACAGTCAGACGGTTTTCCAATCTATAAAATGCCATCGAATTTCATTATATTATTAATGTAGACATATTAAAAGTAATGTAATTTTTACAGATGTTACTGTTTTTGATAATGAATAAAACTTTACATCTGCATCCTAACTAAGCTACTACTACTGTCAAATGTGCATTTGTAAGAGAAAAAAATGTAATTTTATTAGTAAATATTATCAGGCAACACAAACCTGTTTCATGTTCTGACCATAAAGATCAGTTTAAAACCACAATTAACAGTCTGATTTCTAAACTTTCACTTACAAGCAAAAATCTGCCTTTAAACTTGATTTTTTTGGCCATATCGCCCGGCCCTAATACTATCATAGTATTTATTAATATTTTGAATTAGCTTTTTTTTTTTTAGATTTTCAGTTTTTATTTTTTAGTAATAATTATCGTGCTATTTTTTTTGGCCATATTACCCAGCCCTAATACTATTATAGTTTTTATTAATATTTTGAATTAGGTTTTATTTTCAGTTTTTATTTTTTAGTAATAATTATCGTGATCATTTTTTGGCCGTGTCACCCAGCCCTAATACTATTATAGTATTTATTAATATTTTGAATTAGCTCTTATTTTCAGATTTTCGGTTTTTATTTTTTAGTAATAATTATTGTGATCTTTTTTTTTGCCATATCGCCCAGCCCTAATACTATTATAGTATTTAGGAATATTTTGAATTAGCTTTTATTTTTAGTTTTTATTTTTTAGTAATAATTATCTTGATAATTTTTTGGCCATGTCACCCAGCCCTAACACTATTACAGTATTTATTAATATTCTGAATTAGCTTTTATTTTCAGTTTTTATTTTTTGTAATAATTACTGTGATCATTTTTTTTTTTTTTGCCATATCGCCCAGCCCTAATACTATTACAGTATTTATTAATATTTTGAATTAGCTTTTATTTTCAGTTTTTATTTTTTTAGTAATAATTATCGTGATCATTTTTTGGCTGTGTCACCCAGTCCTAATACTATTATAGCATTTATTAATATTGTGAATTAGCTTTTATTTTCAGATTTTATTTTTTTTAGTAATGAAGTTTTAGTAAATTTGCTGTGCTTTTATCATTTTATTCATTTTTTATTTCTACTTAGCTTTATTTTTTATTTCAGTTATAGTAATTTTAGTATTTCCTTTTTAAGGCAGCATTTCTAATTCTAGTTTCTAAGTTCTCATTTAATATTTATATTTCACTTCATTCCAGCTTTATTTCAATCGTCTAAAACACTTTCTAATAGATTTAGTATTTACTTTTTAATAGATTATATTTCTCAGAAGCGCATAGTAAAAGGAGACGGCAATACGGGCAACCGATCTGAATGTCACACAGTTCTCATTTTCATTCACAAGATAAAACTTTAATCATAGGCTTCACACACTGACTATTATGTTGTTTGATATGCTCATTAAAAATTAGTTTTACCCTCGTACATCTGTATAATACGGTACAATTATTCATTCTGTGGTCATTAATCATGGCCTTCTGAATACAGTAGTCTGCTTCAGGCACATTTCCTCGTATATTGTTTACCGTATCAGCACTCACCCCACACTTGCTGAGCGCAATGTACCACCATCTCTCTCTGACAGAACGAAAACTTCGACCTCCTACACAACTCAGCATCTCTTCATTACCTTCCCCTTCCACCTGACAGCGGCAGACACAAAGATATAAGACTGTAAAGAGAAGCAACTCTTCATTATGTTATTGTTCATCACTGATTCAACAGACAACGGTTAGAATTCATTGCTGATGTGAGTAATTTCTTTCCTTGTTCTATCCCAGTTTAATATGCAGAATAATAAGTAAGCCATTAATCAAAATGCGGAAATACCGTGGCATGTTTAATTACGTTTGTTTGATTTAGCTCAACCAATGGCAGATGGAGGATGTGTTTGGGAAACCAGTTTAGAAACAATTATTTCAGTGGTGCAAAACAGCAATGTAATTACTACTGTACTAATTCAAGCCTTGAGGACACACACACTAGTTGATTTCTTACCATACAGCCAGACCAGGTGTAGCGGGTGGTCAGGTTGATGACCTGGTTATTTTCAGGCCTCAATACTGACTCTTTCTGGTAGCAGTCCTGTAGAGCACATAAACCCTCCATTAACAAACATGCTCTCCACGGGATTTCAAACACCCTATAACAATAACAAGAGCTGAAGTACTAAGTAGCAGATTAGCACTGGAGGAGTGCGGTGAAGAGCAGGGTCTTCCTACAAGCACTTTTTCAAGGAGTCCCGCAATGCAGATCCTGCCACGGGGAAGGAGAAAGTGTGCTGTATTTAAATACGCACATGCACTGACACTCATGTCTTTTTTGGAGGCTGGATTTGGGCTTTTAATCCACGGAACACTGCTGACATTTCTCCTTTAATCCTCATACTTTCTACTGATGCGTAACGCACACATTGGTGCTCGTGCTCTCTGTTTGTTCACACACACACACAGTCTGTCAGTACACTCAATATTTTCACACACACAAACACAAAGTCTGTCAGTGTGTGTCTCACCTTGTCCGGCCTTTTGTACACAGCTGGCCACTGAGAGCTTTCATCAAAGTAGAGCAATATGTTCTGACAGCATCGGGACTGTCGGTGAAAAAACAGGCATACAGTGAGGGAGAGAAAGACAGGATAGATGGATTGACGGATTGAGAGGGGGAGAAATTAATACTTGAATTGCCTTTGCCATCTAGAAACTTAAAAGATGTATTGGATCTATAGAGAGAATGACTGACAGATAATGAAAGAAGAAAGGAACAGACAGAAACATAATTTAATGATGAAACTTTGTAGAACTTTTTCTAAGTGTTCTTGCTTTGTTTATAACATTATTGTAAAGAGTTAACCAAAAAACAACCATCTATCTAATCTAGTGAGATTTTTGTTTGCACAAGGAGTCTGACAACAGCCAGTGCTCCACACAGAGATCTGTTCTCACCATCATCCAGTCTGTCTCTGGAATGACATGAAAAACAGAAAGAAACCAGAAGAACTGTGGCAACATCTCCAAGATGTTTCAAGTAACCTACCTGCAAAGCGACCTGAAAAACTATGCACAAGTGCACATAGGGCAAAAGCTGCTTTAAACGCAAAGGATGGTCACATCAAATGCTTATTTATTTTAGTTAATAGAAGTTCATTGATAAAGAAAATCTATTTATGACATTGTTTTTGACAGCATCCTTATTTTATGTGCCTAACTGCCTAAAAATGTTAACAGTACTGTAGCTTTGTAGGAATAGGTCTCTTAAAGCATCTTGGAGATGTTGCCACAGTTCTTCTGAATTTAGTCTGTCTCTGTTTTTTCTGTTTCTTAAGACAGACTGGATTGAATAATGGAGAGATCAGATCTCTGTTTGCACAAGGAGTCTGACAACAGCCTGTGCTCCATACAAAAATCTCACTGGATTATTATAATTAATGGCAAAATGAATGTTTAGAAATGTAAACTGATATTTCCTACTCACACACTACAGCAACAGACTGACTTTAACTGACTTTAAACCATTTTTTAGTTGATGAAAATACTAATGGCCTAAGACTTTTGCACAGTACTATATATATATATATATATATATATATATATAGTGTCTTGCAAAAGTATTCATTTCATTTTCAATTCATTCATTTCTAGTTTTGTTTTGTTGCTGCTTTATGTTAAGCTGCTTTTTAAATTAAGTTACTTTTTCCACATCAATCTACACTCCATGCACCATAATGACAAAGCAGAAAACAGGTTTTTAACATCTTCGCAAATTCATTAAAAATAAACAACTTAAATGATTACTATTGCATAAGTATTCATCTGGGCCAGTTGAAATTTAGCTCAGGAGCATTCATATTGCTTTAAGATGTTACTGCACTTTGAGTGAAGTTTAACTGTGGCAAATCCAGTTGAATTCTATTGACCAAGAAGCTGATGGTCACTCTAGTTGAGCTCCACGATCATATATGCAGATGGGTAAAGTTTACAGAAGGACAAACATCACTTCAACACTCCACCAATCTGGGCTTTATAGCAGTGTGGCCAGACTCAATCCTCTTCTCAGTGAAGAAACATGAAAACACACTTGGAATTTGCAAAAAAAAAAAAAAGAAGCTGTTTTTCAGTGGCAGGGACTGAGGGACTCATCAGATTAGAAAAAAAGCTCACAAAATATTGACATGAGAACCCTATCCAGAGCATTCAGAACCTCAAACTGGGCAGAGGGTTCACTTTCCAACAGGGCAATGACCCTAAGCACACAGCAAGAGCGGCTTATAGACAACTATGTGAATGTCCTTGAGTGACCCAGCCAGAGCCTGGGCTTGAACACAATCAAATATTTTTGAAGGAACCTGAAAATGACTACATGTCCCCATCCAAGCTGACTTAGCTTGAGAGGTGAAGAGGTGAGGTAGAGAATAACAGATAATTGCCAAATGTTGATGTGCAAATCTTGTTGCATCACACACACACAAAAAACTTACTGTACTGAGTTAAGGGTATGAATACTTATGCAATGTATTTATTTCAGCTTTTTTTGTTAATACATTTATGAAGTTGTGGCAATTCTGTTTTTGCTTTGTCATTATGGTGCATGGAGTGTAGATTGATGTGGGAAAAAAGTAATTTAAAACAGTTTAACATAAGGCAGCAACATAAAACAAACAAACAAAAAAAAAAAGGAGTATGAATACTTTATACACTTATGTGTATATGTGTGTGTGTGTATATTTTTAGGGGTGTTTTATATATATATATATATAACATATATAATATATATATATATATATATATATATATATATATATATATATATATATATATATATATATATAAAAGAATATTAATTCTGATATTTGGTAGTGATTTACTGTAAAGATGAACTATAAGCACTGTTGCCAAGTCCACATTTTTCCTGCGATATTGGGCTACTTTAACACTGTCGCCATGTATTTTTATTTAGACCCTTAAATGCGAATATTACCAGGGGAACCCCACCAAACAAACTTGTATTTTACCCTCCGGAGTGTGATTTTTGAGTGGCATTTGGGTGGGTTTTGTTTTGAAAATCTGGCAACCCTGACTGTAAGGAAAAATTTAATGACATCAAAGGTAATGATATATTATGCATTCACAAAAGTATTGAAGATTGAGTACAACATCAGTAATCTGGTCATGAGTAAAATTCAAATATTCAAGGACTTTAATCTTACCTTGGGGTATCGGAACTTAAAGTTCAATCGGCCAAAATCAGTCAAGAAGCAAAACCTTGTGAGGAAAACCCAGTCCTGTGGAACAGAGGGGAGAGTAACAGAAAGTAAATCAAATATAGTTATGTAGCAGCTGTGTCTGGATGGTAACCTTCATCCTGAGGACAGTCTCATGGCATTCACTAGCGACATTCATGTGCTGTTTATTTAGAGTCCCGGAGCAACCGTACCCCTACCCGCACCTGCGCCGACAGCAACCGCGAATCTCGTGAGACTTTCACATAACGGCTTCCAGACATGACATCATTTAGCAGACAAAGCATCTTACAGTACATCTATTAGAAACACATTTACCCCGGAGCTTGCTCAGTGACACAATAGTGATGGCCCACAGCTTGCGGGGACTGAACAAGCACTCTTCTGCTTCCAAGTCCTGAGCTTCACACCACAAAAAATTCATAAAACCAATCTTATAACAGTTTCAAAATCATCATATCACATTATAGTGTAACAGTTGAAGGGTTAATAAGTTCCTGCGGCGCTCAGAGCTTCAGTCTGGTCTCATCTCACACACTCTCTTGAACTTAAGCTGACAGACACACACGCAGTCAGTGAAGTGTAAAATGGCTCTAAGTGCGCTCCAGCTTTCAGCCCCTTGTCCATATTAACTTCTCCCTTTAGTGTCTACTGTTGGTGGTTTCCATAACAACAGGTTTCCTTGACAATACAGACACCAGCCCTAAGACTCTCTGACCCAGAACTGAGACCAAATAACCATTAAGACCCAGGCGTCACATGACCGAGCTTCTGAAAGACCACCTTGTCTCTCTAAAACAGAAGCACACGTAAAAGAGCACCTATGGTCAGTCAGCCAGTTAAAAAACACCCACTGATACAAAAATCTCAGTACTATTGTCATGGCAACGGACACATAATGCACTTTGCAGCTACTATAGAAACCAGGAGAGGCCCGACTCTTTCTAAACCCCCTTATATCATGAACGAATGTCCTCTAATCCCAAACCAAAGGACTTCACAACATTGTTTTTCTTTCTTTCTGTCCTTGTTCACGTTCCCATCTGTCACGTTTCCCATGTGATTGCACTGCCAGATCTATTTTTGTGGGAAAAGTTCTTTTGTTCTCTCTTTTACCTCATGAACATTGGCTGCGGTGGTGAAATATTCAGGGTTCAATACAAGTTAAGCTCATCTGCAGCATAATGTTGATTACCAGAATAAACTGACTCATCTCTAATTTTCTTTTTGTAATTTTCTTCTTTTTAAAGTGGAAGTGAATGAGGCCATTATAGAAACATTAAAAAAACACTATTTCAAAACTATGGCCACTAGATGTGAAGAGTGCTTGATATTAGAGTAAAAACTGCTTACTAACCTTTTCTTCAATATGTAAAGTTAATTGTAATTTCACTACTACTATTGTATTTTTTCATGTAGATTTTTATGCAGAGAAAATGGAAGCTTTTAGGTCATAAAAAATATTTTAGGCAGTTCTTTATATGCTGCACTATGCATTTTAAAAAGGCAAATGTTCCTTCATTTTTTGCATTTCCTTTATTTTCCTTAATGTTCATTAAATTAATGTAATGAAATAAGAGCTGCAATAACTTTTTGCACCACATTAAGTCTCACTGCTTGCGTCAGGCCAATATTTACTTTTATGTAAAGGTTTATCCCATTTTACTATTATGTTGCTATGACAATGTTATGTTAAAATAAATATAAAAATCATGACTTCAACAGTTTTATAGCTCCAACAATACACAACAATTTAACACAACATTTATTTTAAGTGCTTTAATAAAATGACTTGCATTTTTCAAATGACTTTACATTTCTTTTTAAGTGCCAAACCACTCGATCCAGGGACAGAAATTAATTTTTCCATTAAGGGGCAATATTTGCTCCTGGAATCGATTTCCAGGTGCATTTATTACATTTGTGAGGGCAATTTTTATAATCACCATATTATTATAAAAAACATTCTATGTTCTTACGTTCTCTTTAATGTCACATACTTAAATTTACATTTAAAATTGTGTCTAAATTATAGATGTAAAAAACAGGAGCTCATAGGGCTGCAATATCATGACAAATCACTATTGTAGATTGTTGCTCTTTATATTGTAATAATGATTATTAATATTGATATAGAAAATAATATAAAACATTTTGTTTCATTGCTTCACATACAAACACGCTGGTCCATAATATTAGCCAAGTCTAGCACAAGTTATGCAAAAACTTACGTTATAATAACTGAAGCTACGAAATTAATCTTTTATTTACACTTTTTTGAGTAATCTACTCTGATTGGCCAATACATTCCTAAATTTAACAGAAACTCATTTGATTGGTTATAAGGCTCAACACTGCATAGATTCCCGCGAATTGACACATTATATTTATTTTCAAATTTCACATTGTTTAATTTTAATTTTTTTTTTTTTTTGCCTCTTGAATATATGGGGAATTTTTGTTCATTCTGGTGGCATTTTTGCCCCAATCCAAACCATTTTTTGTGATCAACATTATGCCACATATTGCTGTTGAGTTTAATTTGGTCACACTTTATTTTAACATCCAATTCTCACAATTAACTACGACTTTTGCCTCAGTAAACTTCTATTTACTGCTTATTATTCTAATTACTGCTTATGTTTACAAGCTCCTAAACTGACGTCTTTCCGCAGTTGAAACACCGACTGAGCGATTACACAAGACAGGATATGGATTTCGGTACATTGTACTCTTTCTTTTAACATACCTTCAGATGTTTACTCATGTTTGTTTCATGCTGAAACTGGTTAAAACGGAGGGGACTATCAGTTCATGTGCGCTTTGCGCTGCCGCTTCTCTTGAACTGAGGTGCTACAGCAATCTGTCACTCCACAATAAACAGTGCCAAAATGGTATTTATTGTTTGAATGCTATATAAAATGGACAGAATTTGAAATCTGAGACTTTGTTTCATATCAAATGTAACAAAGCACAAAGCTTATTGTGATTTATTGAATTGTAGGTGCGCTACAATGTTCAGTTCATTATGAAAACAGGCTAAACTAATCAATTCTTGGGATTTAAGAATCAATATTGTTTCATTAAAAATAAGAATCATTTAAAATTGAGAAATCATTCCCTAAGACACAACTAGTTAATAGTGAGAATGGGTCAACTAAAGTGCAACTCTTAATTTGTATTGAAAGAGAAGATTGAGATGACTATGTATTTGTTTACACTGGTAAACTCATACTCGTATAGTGACTGGCTGCACAACAGAATGTGTATGTTGTGGTGCAGAATGGGCCATAAAATGTGTCACTATTAATCCCTACCATCCGTCTTATTCCCCCCACTGATACTGCTTTGTAATACAAAGTCATTGAATTCGCCAAAGGGAGGGTGAGAGACACAGCACACAGACACTACATTAATCAAGCGCTATACCCAGATGCAGTATCCGGTCACTTCACTGAATCAGTGGTGGCCTCACCTCTCACTGTCTTTCCGGATCTCTGTCCGCTCGCTAAGCCTCATTAAGAATTAATTACCAATCAACTAGTCAAGTCACCCAAGGTCCACTGGGCTTTTAAATGATTCATTACTTAAGTTACACAACGCAGCACCACATAAATACACTCACATGCACTGACACACATATACACCAGCACACACAGAATGTCAACCTGAATGCCCCTGGAGTCTTATATGCCTGTGGCAGTGTTAGTTACCCATAGGCAGTTACTTGCACAATACTCTGGCCAGACTCGATTTGGGCGAAGAAGTACACATACACACAAACAGTCATACATATGTTATCTTGGACCACAAAAACAGTCTTAAGTAGCACTGGCATTTTTGTAGCAATAGCCAGCAATACATGGTATGGGTCAAAATTATCGATTTTTCTTTTATGCCAAAAATCATTAGGATATTAAGTAAAGATCCTGTTCCATGAAGAAATTCTGTAAATTTCCTACTGTAAACATACCAAAACTTAATTTTTGATTAGTAATATGCATTCCAAAAAAACTTCATTTTGACAACTTAGGTGATTTACTCAATATTGTGCACCCTCAGATTCCAGATATTCAAATAGTTGCATCTCAGCCAAATATTGTCCTATCATAACAAGCCATACATCATGGAAAGCTTGATTATTCAGCTTTCATCGGATGTATAAATCTCAATTTCAAAAAACTGACCTTTATGACTGGATTTGTGGTCCTGAAACAATAAAAAAGGTTAATTGCAATAAAATAAACAGTAACTGAAAAAAAAAATAAAACACTTTTTATTCAGCTTTTGGATCAGCTGATTTTTGATGATTTTTTGGATCAGCTTTTTATTTCAGCAACATTTCTCATTTTAATTAAGTTTAACCTGATGTATTAAAATATCTAAACATGAAATAAAAACAAATACAAACTATATAGACATACAAAAAAACGGCTAAAATTGCAAATAAAAAAAGGTACTAAAACTTTAAAATAAAAATAGAAATGGAAAATAAAACAACTGATGTACATAATTAAAAGCATTTTAAAAATTGTTCAAGATCTCATTTAAAGTCTTGTTTTGATGTTCAATGTCTCACACAGGATTCTTGTGATCATTACATGTATTTACCAAATAAGTTTTGATTAAAGAGGCAAATTATCTTTCAATGTTTTACACAACCCAAGACCTTTAACAAAACCTCCCAGTAATGAATAAAGTGTGTGCATGTGTGAATGTGCGCGTGGCAGTGTAAAAGAACGACCTTGTAAGGAAATAAACAGAAGTGAGATTAATGGACTGTTTAACCATCTCATACAGTGACCTAAAAGAGAGCGGGATCAGCACTTGGATACAAGCAGAAACAGGTTGTTGTTACATTACCCACAGCAAACAGAGGACAGGACTCATCTACAACTGACAAATTTAATTAGAAGAGACAAACATACTTAATCATAATTTAATCAATTAACTCATTGGGTAAAACCGACATCAACGAATCTATGGAAAATAATAAGCTGTCTATGACAGCTTTTAAGTACTGAGTCATTTTAAACAGTACTTTATAGGCTGACAATGCTTTTGAAAATAAGTAGTTCTCTCATTTCTTTGTATTTTACCTTTTAAATCAGTCTGATGAAATAAGTGCTAAAATAACTTTCTGAAGCAAAATTAGTCTCACTGTTTGCTTAAGGTCAATATTTACTTTGTCTATCAAACAATAGCCAGCGTTTCCCATAAGGCACACTGCAATCAAAACACCCAACAGCTATTAAAAATGCTGAAAATGACGTGTTTCAAGTAAAGACACACTTCAGTTGCAATGTATGAGTCAAATCGTCTATTTCTAAGTGAATTTTCTGCACGTCCACACACATCACACACTCTTATAAGCACAGAGAGCAACCTTAAATCTGTGTGGACACCAGCATGCGATTAACTGCAGTGTAATGACACCATAATACACTGAAGAGCATCTTGCTCGACACACACCTGTAAAAGCGGATGGGAGCGTGTTAAGTTGAATGTCGGCAAAACGCCGTTTTAAATGTGTTTTTGGTGCCTGGAGGACGAATTAAGCTTTCGTCGGCTCAATAGCGACGAGTGTAATGATCTTGGCAGAGCATATTAAAGCATCCGGCTTCCAGATGCGCCCGAAAGCAGAGGCGTGAATACACACTTGCCATAAGAGCCCATTAATAACAGCCAACAGGAGATGCGCAGCAAGAACGCCGGAAAACTCCGAAGCATTAACAGTAATAAAACGTAAACATTATACTCACCTCTTTTGTGTTGACGATACCTCTGACGTATTTCCCCACAACCGAACCGACACATAGCATACTGGACACCACAGCGAGTCCTAATACTTTCTCCATCTTCACCTGTCCACCGTAGCGTTTCTGCGCTCTCCTTCCGATGTTGTGCGAGCAGGAAGGCTGGCGGAGATCTGCCTAGTGTGGCTGCCAGACGCGCGTCCTCGCTCTTCGCCTCAAATGCATGTATCCCCAGAATTTTCGCCGGGAGCGCGCCTCGTATTGCACGCGCTCTGCCAGGAAAGCGTGAAACGCGCGCTGCCGATATTTTATTGCGACATAACATTACACAAATAGGCAATTTTATCGATTTAACCCCTTCATTCACAGCTTTAATTCGTCATATTTTTGCGTTTTTTCCCCCCACAAAACAAAAGGTAAACACAGAGATGCAGAGAATATATTTATTCAAATATAAATCAACACAGGGAAAAATACATACTGCAGAAAAATACTCTCATTTACCATTACCACAGTCCTCACAAATCTCAAAATAATTGAGAAAAAAAAGCAACCTAAAGGAGAAGTTCACTTCCAGAACAAAAATTCATATCTTGCTTTCTTCAGTCTATACGAAATTATGTTTCTTGAAGAAAGCATTTCAGGAATTATCTCCACATAGTGGACTTGAATGGTGCCCCCAAGTTTGAACTTCCAAAATGCAGTTTAAATGGCGCTTCAAATGGCTCTAAACGCTCCCAGTCAAGGAAGAGGGGTCTTGTATAGCAAAATGGTCATTTTCGAAACAAATTGACAGTTTATATACTTTTTAACGTTAAATGCACGTCTTGTCTCGTCTCTGCGATGCGCATGTGTAGTCTGTGTAATCCGGGTCAATACAGTTAGGTCGAAAAACAAAAATCTAATTTTCTTCTTTAATTTAAAAATCATCCTACATTGCTGTTTTACCTTTTTTATAAAGGGTGTTTGATCTTCTTTGCATGTTCACTCTGTAAAAGCTTCGGTACTTCTGCAGCAATGTAGGAGGATTTTAAAGTTGAGGAAGAAAATAAGATGGGAGTTTTTCAACATACACTAACTGTCTTGAAACGAAAAAAAAAAAAACAACTGTTCACGCAGAGTTAGACAAGACGAGGTTACAAAGTATATAATAGATTAAATAAGAAGATAAGACCCTTAAATCCGTTCTTCTTTGGCAGGGATCATTTAGAGCCATTTGAAGCTGCATTTAAACTACATTTTGGAAGTTAAAACTTGGGGGAGATAATTCCTGAAATGGCTTGGGGGAGATAATTCCTGAAATGTTTTCTTCAAGAAACAATTTCTTATCAACTGAAGAAAGACATGAACATCTTGGATGACAACGGGGAGTAAATTATCTGTAAATTTTTGTTCTGGAAGTAAGCTTCTCCTTTAAGAGTGTAATTATGGTCTCTCTATACAATAAAAATGTCATCTATGCATATACAGTACATTCCAAATACACAGGTTTGCACTTACGGTGTGTTTACATGAGGAAAAAAAATAACAACAATAATATCAATATCATTAATAATAATTATTATTATTACTACTAGTAATATAACACTATAACTATTATTGCAATTATAATAATTATTATTCCAAATCATTTAATATTATTTTTAAAAATAAAGAATCACATTATCATAAAGAAAACAACTCTCAATCTCAATACTGCTGTTTACACTACTATAAAGTGCTTATTTGTTGAGACTGACCGAACGCAAAACTTTGTCTGGGACATACAGTGCAGTTTGGGTTTTGTATCACTCATTAACGGCAGTGAAAATGAGGAGAGAATAGACATCAGCACCTTCGCAAATGATACTGCAGTGGTCATTACAGCCTGCACTTAAAGTGCGTAACATCACCGTCGGTGGACTTCAAGAGGACGGGAGCTCAAAACCACTTGCAGCAAATTCATTCTGACACAGTGAAACACCAACCCACTGATTAAAACTCCAAGTCAGTGACAGATTGACTATTAGTCTTGAGAACTGATGTAAAACGCAACGACACGAATCAGTAAGCCTGTGCCTCTGAGGGAGATGATGCAGCACAGTTTCGCCTCAGTAACACAGGTATGGCCATTTAAACAGGACTAAATTAACATGGTGTTTTATGTAACACCCTTGAGATGAATGAGTAATCTCTCTCCGAGGGAGGCAGTTTTAAGTCACACACACAAAAATGTGAAAAAACAAGGTGGAAACGCTCAGCAGTGCATTCAAGGTTACATTGTCCAACCAAAACTAAAAAAAAGGCTTACAGACAACTCGACTGGAACGGATAACCAGAGGGCGTCAGAGTGTCTTATCGTTCCTCTCCCAGTTCTGGTTGTTTTAGTCATGGTTGCATGAAGGGACTCCACACAATGGCCTTCGCATCTACAAGCACAATGGCATTGAGAAGCTTTTTCTTTTTCACAAACAAGTTTCTTAAAACACACATACAACACCAAACTGACTGAAACAGGAAGCATCTGACAAAAATACCCAGAAGCGCAAATGACTAGACATGTGTAACATACGCCCTCCAACAGAAAGTGCAGAGTAACCAAGATTTGATATTTCAAATCTGTCACCAGAAAGCAGCAGCTTTGACATGGTGAAAAGAGCAAGCAAGCAAATCTTTTTATATCGTGACACTCTCATAAACTGACTCTCAAATGCTGCAATCAGCAGTAGATGGAGCATTGTTTTCTCTCAGCAGAAAGCTCTGGCTTAATCCAATCATAGACACACCGATAAAGAAGTAGAGGCCTTTACTCGGGATATATAAAGTCCCAGAAGACATCTCGGGCTGTGCCAGTTAGCTGAGCAATCTTAAAATGACAGCAAGTGGAGTTTCAATAATAAAGTCGACAATAAATAGGATATGCGCGCTATATAAACACACTGCGGGGGTTCAAGCCACTGTCACACAGCAAAGCTGTGCACGCAAAGTCCCAAACCTCCCATACAGCACTAATGAACTTTATGGAGTGGCAAAACGCTGGCTATTTTTTGTCGGAGAGTCAATAGAGTCAATTAGTGCCAGGAAGAGAGGCGACCTGATTCAAATAGAGACACGCTATCACAGCGGTATGTATCACACATGTGCAGGCTGAAAGATTTCATTGGCTCAAGGTTGCTGGGTGTTGAGGGAGTCTGCTTAAAATACCTCTAGGACGGGCTGGGTGAGAATTGAAGAGCGCACTCAAAATGGGTCAGCGTGCACAGGGACAGACGACACGATTGTTAACAGAGGGAAACAAACTGAGTGAAGGAACAAGGGATATGGAAAAATAACAGAAGCTTGCGTTGACATGTCAGAGCGACCAAGAGGGAAAGACGATGATGGAGAGTTACAACCTCTCCCCTCCTCTAAGCCCATGTTCAGTTTTCAAACCATATAAATTTTTGTCTTTTTGACAAGCAATCTAATCTAAGAGATAAATGTGATTATAGTGTGATTATAACAAACAAATCTTAATGAGTCGAATTATGCGACTTCAACACCACTTGAGACTTAAAAGTGAAATTCATCCAAATAATGAAAATTCTGGCATTATTTACTCACCTTTTTGTCATTCCAAACCTGCATGACTCAGTCTTTTTGCCCATAAAATGAAAGTCAATGGAGCCCCTTGTTGGTTTGTTTTGGACCTCAGTGGTTTTCATTGTTTGGACAAAAATAGCTGAAATGTTCATCAAGAAATATTCATGCAGGTCTGAAATGATGTGAGGGTGAAAAAAGGATGACAGAGTTTTCATTTAGGTGAACTAGCACTAACAAACTAAACACAAGATAATATATAACAAAACAGACTATTATTTTAAGTATAACAAGACTGGACACACCACAGAACACAAGCAACACCATATCACAAATGATGTAACTTGAGCTTTCCTTGCACAGAACGCTTGTGGAAATTTGATCACGATTAATTGCATCTAATAAACATTGAACTCTACTAGGACAAAGCAGCATCAGAAATCCTATTCAAACGCTACTCGCACAGGACGTCCTCTCAGAGCCAAGAGGCAGGTAGATTAATAAAGGGTGATTAACATACACAGTAACACCATATTATAATTTGGTGCCATAAATAATTCAAAAGCTACTATAAAGAAAAAAAATCAACCATTAATAAACGCTTGTCAGTTAGCCCCAGGATGCCTAGCAGCAGTGCATTCTATGGAGTTTAACTTGTAGCACACAGGTATAATATTGAATCACAGTTTGTAGAGCGATTTCATTAATGTATAAGAACATTTAGTGCTATAAGGTGTGAGGTCTGGGTTTATACATCCATTTGTAATGTCTTTGAACGACGGTTATGTGCTGGGATGTTTGTACAAGGCAGGATAATAGTTTTTGTGCTGGTATAATGCAACAAAAGGCAAGGTGGTAAACAGATGTAAAGGGAGCGCATGTGTACGCAATCACATTTGAGTAAAGCTTGAGGTGTTCTAATTTGAACTTTATCCACTCTATAACTAAATAATTAATAGTGTTTTTCATAACATATATATCTCTTTTGGTATCATTCAGAATGGAACCAGTCCAAAATCTAAGATGGAATCTTTTCAGCTTCAGAATTAGTGGGAGGGTAAAAACCAGAAAGCCCCTCCTCATCCACAACAGAAGCCCCGCCCCCAACAAACAGCCCTTCCTCCTCCTCCTCCTGCAGAGTCACTTGAGAAAGCTGAGTGTGGTCTCTTTTGGTGGCAGCAGGCTTCTGGTTGGTTCGTTCCAGTTTGCGATGCTTGCGCATTTCTGGGGGAGGGTCTTTCATGGTGAAGACATCCCGGATTCGCTCCATGCATACGTTAGCAGCTTCCCGAGTCTCCCTCGAGAGCTGGGACAGACTGAGGAAGCCGTGAGGAAGGTCATCTACGACACACAGGGTCACTGGCTGACCGACATTTCGCAGCCTTTTGGCAAACATCACAGAGTCGTCTAGCATTGGGTCCAGATGACAGGCCTGAGAAAACAGATGGCAAAAAAAAACTTAGACACAAGAAAGACAAAATATGAGTGAAACATTTTTGCAGAAGCTTTGGTCAGTCTTACCACTATGTGTATGGGAGGTAGTCCCTTTAGCATGCTGTCTGGAGCTAGAAGGGGGGACATGTAGGGGTTTCTGACAACGGGAGAACTCTGCACGTTCATCTCTGCTAATTGCTCTGACCGCAGAGGCTCAAAGCCCTCTGGAAACTCCCAAGGTGTCTCAGAGTCCTCCTCACCAGCAGGGGGTGGAATGGCCACAGAGGAAAAGGATTCTGTTACTGAGGGATCTACTTCTTTGCAGAGGAAGAAACTCACATCCTCGGGCTAGGAGAGAGGTGGAAATAATGGGTCAGTATGGTCAGCATTATATGAATGCGAGGTAACAAGGTTGGATCAAGGGCAGATGGCTTTTTAATTATTATTTACATTATTACGATTACATTTTTTACATTTTTAATTACATTATATTAAACATTTTATTTTAACTCCACCGCCAGCATTTTTTTCCCTAAAATTTCATGGCCCCCCCGGAATATTTTGTGGTATGATTATCTGAACATGCAATAAATCCAAATAAAGAATAGAGCCTCTACTTTTACACAGAAAAGCAGGTTTAAAAAAAAAAAAAAAATATTGATTTAAATTACTTTTTTCCCCACATCAATCTACACTCCATACACCATAATGGCAAAGCAAAAAACTAGTTTTTAACATCTTTGCAAGTTTATTAAATGTAAAAAACTTAAATGATTCCATTGCATAAGTATTCATGTCCTAATCTGGGACAGTTGAAATTTAGCTTCTGAAACACTCTTTTTTTACAGAGTCTAAAAGGGGAAGAGTACATATTTAGATAATTTCAAGGCCATTCTGGATGTTTTATAATCACATATACTGACTGATGATGTTATTGTTAAGTTAGATAAATGTCTACAAGAGATATTAACAGGCCTAAAATGTGATGTTGAAAAAACAAAACCATGAAACTAAGCTAATTCTGAATTCCCAAAACAAGTTAAGCAAACAGGAAGCAAGAAGATCCAAAAAAGGCAAAATGAGAAAGTAAAGAAAGGAGTACAAATGGGCCTGATGATCACTCTGTTTGAGTTCCATGATCATATGTGGAGATGGGAGAAAACTACAGAGGGACAAACATCACTGCAACAATCTGGGCTTTATGGCAGTGTGGGCAAACTCAATCCTCTCCTCAGTGAAGACACATGAAAACACACTTGGAACACCAGATTCTCTGGTCCGTCAAACCTCAACTCCAAGCATCATGTTTGAAGGAAACCAAGCACTGCTCAACACCTGAAGAGTACTATCCCAACAGTAAAGTGTGCTGGTAGTAGCCTCATGCTGTGGGGCTGTTTTTCAGCAACAGGGACAGAGAGACTCGTCAGAGTAGAAGAAAAGCTCAATGCACCAAAAAATTTAGATAGTGTTAATGAAAATCCAGTTCAGAGCATTCAGAACCACAGAATGGGCAGAAGGTTCACCTTCCAATAGGAAAATGACCCTAAGCGCACAGCAAGAGTGGGTTAATAGCAACGCTCTTGAGTGGTCCAGCCACAGCCTGGATTTGAACCCAATCAAACATTTCTGGAGAAACCTGATAATGTGTCTGCCCCCACCCAACCTGACAGAGCTTGAGAGGTGAAGAGGTGAGGAGAAGAAAAGCAGATAATTGCCAAATGCAGATGTGCAAAACTTGTCACATCATATCCAAAAAGACTTGAAGCTATAAAGGTGCTTCAGCTAAATACTGAGTAAGGGGTATGAATACTTACGCAATGTACTTATTTCATTTGGTTTTTGTTTATTGTCGATGATTGCATTATTTTTCATGTGCATCTGCTTATATATGAAATCGCTTGTTTCTGTGTTTTCTTTGCCTGTGTTTTTGTTTAGGAGATTCTGGACTTATTCAGGAGATGCATAATAGCACCCCCGAGTGTATAACAGTGAAAACACAGAAACCCAGAAAATTTCATTTGGCAGGGAAGCGTTGTCTCATAAACAACAGAAAATTGTGTTTGCCGGGGAAACAGTTAAAATGTTATGTCAAAGCTGATCGTCAGCTTTTCCTCTAGTCTTCAGTGTCACATGATCCTTCATAAATCGTAATATGCTGATTTGCTGCTCAATGTTAAAAACAGTTGTGCTTAAAGTTGTGTTAAAAACAGTGTTGCTTTTTGTGGAAACAGTGATACATTTTTTTCAGTATTCTCTGATGAATACAAAGTTCAAAAGAATTGAATTTATTTTAATTATGAATATTTTGTAACATTATAAAATGACTTGTACATTCAATTGTACTTATCAATTGAATGCATTCTTGTTATATTAAAAATATTAATTTGTATAGTCGTATATTGACTGTGCAGTTAAATACATTAATTCACATACGGTTTAATAATTCATAAATACATTTATGTAAAAAATATTTACTTTTTTTGTTACTGCTTTTGTTATATAAGACTATATGGATAGTGGAAGAAGGAATGTGGGAGAAGGGAGGAGTGGGTTCAGGAAAGGCTGAGATGACTCATTTGAACCAGCAAAAATTAGCGTTTCAAATCCTGCAATTATCCACACATCTGCGTCATCGCATCATGGGATTCTCTGAGGGATTTTAACACATACTTGAACAATGGCATGCAAAATCCAAGTGACATCACTGCAGCATAATCCTTCGCACTTTCTCAGAGTTGCAAACTAGACTTAACTCTCAGCACTGTCCTTTCTCACTTCACTAAGCCGGACAGAGAGAAATACAGAGAAATAATTGTATGGAATCAAAACAAAAAAAAAAAAAAAGAAAGCAAAGAGATTTATTTGTACAGAGTGTACCGGACTGAAATAACCAGATCAACAATTTACTGCAAGCCATTAAAATCAGGCAGTGTTAAGAGGCCAGTTAATTTTGTGCATTAGACAGCCTGCGTTCTGCCACAGCTCTAACTCTGATGCTAATTATGGCATAACAAACTCCTGTTTTTTTGCCACCAATGCCAATTTGATACTCTTTACAAACATCTGTTCTGCATTCCAGCAAACATACCAGATTCTTACTAACAATGGGGCTGTCTGTTATTTAAATGTTATGTTTGACTATGATATAAGCAACACTGTTAAACTGTTGAAGGCTAGGTCATTCTCACTCTAGATAGCAAATTAATCAGCGCAAATATTGGCATATGTTTCACATACTCATAAAGCCATGAAAAACAGGCTGATGGATGCGGCGCAGCAGAGATTGGCATCCTAGTAGAATGCAAATCAGCCTGTTGATTAATATGACTCACTGTTGCAATCTGTAAAAGAGAGACCTTCGACACCACTGGAGCTTTAGGGACACGGTGAAAGCGGGAATTTGATTAATTCCACCTAAAGCGCTAGATGAGGAGCTGTACCTTGCTTTCGGGTGTCAGTGTGATGTCGAGGATGGAGCTGTGGTTGGCTGTAGTGGTACTAATGTGGTTGGCAGTCTGACTGGCATTGTTCTGTACGTCGCTGGCACCGCTGTTAGTGTGTGTGCCCAAGTCCTGGCACGTCTGGCTCCTCAGAGACCCTTTCTCCAGGGAGCACTCAGACGCCTTGCCGGACACCGGAGGGTCCGCGTGAGGCGAGGTCAGAGAGGCTTCAGAAACGCTTTTTCTTACAGAGTCTAAAAGGGGAAGAGTACATATTTAGGTCATTTCAAGGTCATTCTGGAGGTTTTATAATCACATATACTGACTGATGATGCTCTCATGTTATTGTTAAGTTAGATAAATGTCTACAAGAGATATTAACAGGCCTAAAATGTGATGTTGAAAAACAAAACTATGAAACTAAGCTAATTCTGAATTCCCAAAACAAGTTAAGCAAACAGGAAGCAAGAAGATCCAAAAAAGGCAAAATGAGAAAGTAAAGAAAGGAGTACAAATGGGCAGAGGGTAGCAATTTTAAGCACAAGGGGTGGGGGTTTACAAAGACCCTCACACAGACATTGGTGGAGGCTGTTGGCGAGGAAACAGTTGCCAGGGAGAGGTAAGGCATGTGACTGGCTGATGTGAAGTGTGTGTGTGGCATTAAACAGACACTCGGGAAAATATTAGGGCCCTTTAAACGACCATACAAACACATACGACTGACAGACGCACCAGCCACAACACAGCTGTACTGCTCATAGCCATAATCTAGTGAAAAACTATTCTCAGCAATGTTAGTGTAGTGAATAATGAATTCATGGCCATCATGAGGCAATTAGAATGCTTTGTGTTGTGTGACACACCACACTAATGATGCCTTTTAGCCACACCGCATTGACATCCTGCACAGCCCTACTCTTTCTCTCTCTGTGTGAGCTAATGAACTCAAATGATATGAGATCTGGGGTTGATAGTAGTCCATTTAAACCATTGACTTTAAACCGACGGGCATTTGGCACAACAGAGTATGTGAAGCCATTACAAAGAGCTTTGTTTGAGATGGTTATTATCAGCTTTTCAGTTGAGCTGTGTGACTATGCAATGAAAACTGCGATAAAAATAAACCGAGAAAGTATAAAAATGCAGAGACAATCAGAGTTGAGCATTTGCGACAACTGTGTTAGAAATGCAAAATATATCGGTACCATATCAGCTATCAGCCAGTATGATATTTAGATGACCTTTGCATCATCTAAAACTCACTTGAAGTTAATAAAAAAATAAAAAAAACAAAAAATGAATGATCAAATAAAAATATATGTAATATGTTATATGTAATCTTTAGCAAACCTACGATATACACTGTAATTCTGTGATGCCTAAATTCACTTGTAGCATTTAAAACAGTGCAGTTCAAATGATTAATCGCGATTAATCGCATCTAAAGTTTTTGATTATATGTGTGTGTACTGTGTATATTTATTATGTATATATAAAGACATATAGTGTATATTTTGAAAATGTTTCTGTGTATTTACATATACATATTTATGTTCATATAATTTATATTATATATAAATATATTTAATATATAAATATATTTCTTAAATATATACATGCATGTGTGTGTACTTATATATACACACAATAAATATACACAGTACACACACATATATTATGTACAAAAAAACCTTTTATTATTAATCACGATTAACCGTTGCCCAGCATGAGCTTAAAATGATTGATTTTAGTTCAAAATTTTTTTTATTATTTATTTTAACACAATAGTATACATAAATTGTAATTTCATGACAATTTTGGAAACACTTTACAATAAGGTTCATTAGCTAACATGAACTATGCTCAGAAGAACCACTTTCCACAACACCATCTATGGGTCACACTCCACAAGCTGGAGAGTGAGTTAGAGAAGCTACCACATATAGCTCTGAACAAATGGCAATTATCACCATGCAGCAAATTATATGAAGCAAAGGAGAGTGCTATGAGGGCTTCATATGCGTTAATTTAAATCTAATTAAAACTGATCAAATAATTAGCCAGCTGCACTATTACAAAGGCATCATCATCAGCGTGTGGAGGGGTTATAATCATAAAAAGACACATTGATAAATGTCATTTAGACACTCAACACAATGAGTTTGAAAATACAATATATCTCAGTCATATACAGGTACCTGCACTCCCTCTGTCCAGCAGAGAATGGATCCAGTTGGAAGCTCCCTGTTTGAAGTCTCGGAGCAGCAGGGCTGTATCTCTCCTCACCATGCTCAAAGTGCTCACCTTCTCCACCTGCTTCTCCACCTGTGGATCTGTGCCTACACACAGCAGAGGAGGACAAAGGGAAAAAGTAAATAGCATACAGTAGGGGTCAAAAAATCCAAATTGAAACTGTGGGAATCAAATCAAACAAATAATCTAAATTTAATTTAAAAAGCAACATGCAAGTAAAAAAAAAATCTTAAAAGTAAACCGAACAAAACCATTTTAAAACAAGAAAAGTATGATGTAAAATAAAGCAGAAAGAAATCCTGCTATATTTCTAGGTCATTACTGAAATCAGTAATTTCTGTAATTTTGAGTAGGTTTCTTATTGTTGATAAATAGATTTTTCCACAAAATGTTAGTTCGTTACCACATTGGACTAAAACTTGCTAACACAGGATATAACAACCCACCACCCCACCTCCTAAAAAATAATAATTGTTCAATTAATAACAATATTTTTTGTAATTTTGGTAATTTTTTTTTTTTATTATTTGAATTGAGTAGATTTTTTGGTAATTTTGCTCTTTTTTTTTTTTTTTTTTTGTTTTTTTTTTTTTTATTTGGGTTCAATTTTGGAATTTTTTTTGGTAATTTTTTATGGGTAGGTTTATTTTCTTTGTATAATATTGATCATTTTTTTGGTAATTTGATTTTTCCAAAAAATGTTAATTCATGTTACCAGATTGGACTAAAACTTGCTGACACACATTATTCAATTAATAATAAAAATATTTGTAATTTAGGTAAGTTTTGGTAATTTGATTTGAGTAGGGTTTTTTGTTTTGTAATTTTGGCCATTTTTTGTCATTTGTTTTGGGTAGTTTTTTTTTTTAAATATAATATACCAAATATATATATATATATATATATATTTTTTTTTTTTTTTTTTCTTATTTAATTATTACTTTTTTTTTTTTTTTTTGGTCATTTGATTTGGGTAGGTTTTTTTTTTTGTTTTTTTTTTTTTTTTTAATTTGGTCATTTTTTTGGTAATTTGATTTTTTTAATCTTTCTGGGTAGATTTTTGGTAGTTTTGCTTTTATTAATTTTTTTTTTGTAATTTACTTTAAAAAAAAAAGATTTATTTATTTTTTGAGTAATTTGATTTGGGTAGGGTTTTTTTTTTTTTAATAATTTTGTTAAAACATTTTTTTAATAACTTCTTTTTTTTTTTCTTTTTTTCACTCTACATTGTTACACCTGTGTTCCAAAATCACCAGCTTACAAAAACTGCTTATAAATTTCTGGTTATATTTGTTTTCTTTTAATTAGCACAAGTTTTTAAATTGTTTTTAGAGCGGATAAATCATAGGCCCATTAATCTGAGTTAATGCACCTCAATTTTTGAATACAAAAAAGTCTGACAAAAAGATTAAAAAAAAAAAAAAAAAAAAAAAAATCACAACAGAAGAGGGATACAACTTAAATATCCAGTACTACTATATAACAAAAAGACAATATTGCTATAGTTCACCTGCAAAGGAAAGGAAATACAAGCCGTGGGCCACCGATGTGACTTTACCATTACTATGATTGAAAACACTACTAATCGAATAATTTATAACAAAATACAAGCCTATTAATCTATTCCTGACGTGTGTGGCTTCACTTAACTTTACTTGTTGAAATCATTCATCATCATTAAGGTGTCTACACTCCCTAAATTGCGAATATGCTAAACTTTTACCAGCGATAAATTAAGCATCGGACCTGACCGTTCCAGCTCGCTAATAACCTAAGTCACAACACAGCACTATTTGTCATAAAACCCTATGACGGCTCCAGACTGACCGGCGTAAGCGCTGAGACAGCGTGAGAGCACACTGAGGGGCAACAGAGGGTCCATGAGGGTGAGCAGGCGGGATGGCGAGGCGTACACGGTGAGCAGGGTGGCGGGGTACGCGGCGACGATGCCGTCCGGCATGCGCACGCCGTGAGCAGCGGCCCGCATCGACACGGTCACACACAGATTTCCGCCTGCGCTGTCACCGGCCAAACACACGCGTTCACCGGTCCAACCTGAGGAGGAGAAGATCCAACAAAAGAGATTTAGGAAGGAACGGACCAGAAAATGAAGTGAGCAATAGATCAAATAAAAAATGATTTAGAGAATCAAGAAGACAAATACACTCTATAATTTTCAACTGCAAATGAGGTCACTGATCTGAGGTTTTCACACCAAAGACACCCAAAGAGAATTATTAGCGGCGCGTGATCCGCGTCATGATCCTGAGATAGATAGCAGAGGTGAGAGAACACTGAATGATGAATATGTTTACGCTGCTGTAGTCAGACCGAGTGTGAGCTGAGTTTCAATAGGCGTCTTTGTTCCCTGTGGGATCTCGACACCAGCACAGCACAACAGTATGACAGATCGTCAAGGCGGCCGATTTCACTTGTCTTGTACCTTAATCAGTTTTCTTAAGGACTAATCAAGTGGCTGAATGACACAATGTCGAAAAATAGAATTAATAATTTAAAAAGCAGTCTGGGAGATGGATGATGCAATTACTGTAAATATTGTATTCAGTGTTTCATTAAAGCGATAATAAAGCTAACAAAATTTAACTAATAAAATAAAATATTTCTCCACAAAATGTGATCTGGCATTCTGGAGGGAACTCCAGAATTTTTTTGTTTTCAAAAAAAGCGGCTTGGAGTGAAGATTTTGTCACCTCCAATAGGTGAATGTCAACCTCAAAAAAAGACAGCAGTCTTGCATGACAAAGCAGCAAGACTCGGTTGACAGGTGCTGCCAACTCCCACTGAAAGTGAACTAGGAACGTGGGGTTATTACATACTGTATAAAGCATAAAGTGTATAAAAGCATAAAAGCTTCAAATCAGCAATAAATTAAAATTCATCCCATTTTCTAAATGCAAAATGCTAAAAGTCATTATTGCATTTGTTTTTTTCTCCCCAAACAATATTTGAAGAGTTAAGAGGCAAAAGCCCCTAAATCCAGCACATAAACACCTCAGTCGGAATAAAAATGCCCAAACCGAATATAAATTTTAATTGGTGTGAAAAGGGTGGGAAAAGCCTTTCTATAAACCAAACAAAATTAAAATTCTGCCATGTAAACGCGTTAAACCGATCACTTTGCTGCATTCTGGGATTTGGGGACACCGACACTACAGTAGAGACTGAGGAAAAAATGTGTTTTGGCCACATTATTCAAATATTAGTATAATAATTAGTAATAGTATAGAATAGTAATTAGTACAATAATTAGTATATAATATATAATATATAACACAATATTTGAAGAGTTAAGAGGCAAAACCCCCTAAATCCAGCTGACGTATTTCTTTAAAATGAGCATTTCTTTCTGGCTACTTTGTATAGTTTTCTATGTAAGTACTGGTACTTCTGATTGGGCTGAGGCTGGAATTTAGAGAGTTTAAAGTAAAAGTATTTGATGGACGTATACTATGTGTCTGGAGCATTCACTCTGTATCATTATCTCATTTTTGACCGATATGGCTTTTAGCTGGTTTTGCATCTGAACTCTTCATTTAATCAAAATGCCATAACTAGACCTTCCAGTGAAAATGACAGACTTCTTTCTATTGACATATCCCAGATTCTCCAATAATTTAGTCTGCTTAAACCCCTATAAGTTCACATTCATCTGCCTCCATTTTTAAGTGCAACACCCACATCTCAAAATCCAACAGAACCAAGTGCCCACCCAATATTTATTTTTTTCGATAAGCCGTTACACTCCAATGTATATAACAATATGGAAAAAAGATCTGTTGTTATTTTCAATTCATCGCAACTTTAAGAAACAAACATGAATCATTAGCCCCATTTACATGCACACTTTTTTGCCATTCTGACTGAGATTGTTCCGACTGATGGATTCTGGTTGACTGTTTACATGGGATGTTATCTAAACCGATCTGGTGTTTACATGTGCTGAAGCTTTCAATTGGAATAATTTTGTGACATGCACACGCAGCTTGTCTGCTGTAGAGGCCATTCACATGGTACATCTTTAATAGGAAGTAATCTGATCAGCTTTCTAATTTTTTTTGACCGGTTTGTGAAAAGGTTTATTCCAATCCTTTTAATAGGTCTGTTTACATGGAGCATTGTAATTGGTTTAAAAGTCCAATCTGAATGAAAATGCTCCGTATAAACACCTCAGTCGGAATAAAAATGCCCAAACCGAACATAAATTTTAATTGGTTTGAAAGGGGTAGGATAAACCGTTCTATAAACCAAACAAAATTAAAATTCTGCCATATAAACATGTTAAACCGATTACTTTGCAGCATTCTGGGATTTGGGAAACACCGACACTACAGTAGAGACTGGGGAAAAAATGTGGTTTGGCCACATCATTCAAATATTAGTATAGAATAGTAATTAGTATATAATAAAAAAAATATATATTAATGCAAATACTTTTTTTCCCACTGGTGATTTGTATTTGTTGTCATTGTACACTACTTAGCATGTCCCAAAATTGAAAGCGCATGTAAACACCATATCGAATTAGATAACAATCTTTCAATCGGAATGATTTTAATCGGAATGAGAAACTGTAAACGTGGCTAGTTTGACTGAAATTTCGGTTAGAGCATTTTTATTCTGACTGAGGTGTTTACATGGAGCATTTTAATTCAGCTTGGACTTTTAAACTGATTATAATCAGAATACAACTGATATCATGTGATCTAATTAAGTATAAAGACAGGGCTATTCCTCTCACCTAGCAGGTTGTGGTTCTTGATGGCCCAGCAGTAGGCGTAGAAACATTCCTCCAAAGCCCGAGGAAACGGGGCTTCAGGAGCCAGAGAATAGTCCACTGAAAGGACAGGGGCATTCAGGTCTTGAGACCAGCTCCTCAGGTATGGCTGGAGAGAGAGAGAGACACACAAATGGAGAATCAAAACTGCTACATTTTTATGGTTTGGAATTTATAGACAATGTAGAAAATCCATACCAGGATTTCCAGGTTCAATTCTATCTTCCTTTTGTTTTTCTTTCTTTATAGAGGGTGTGTTATTCATGTGGTTTAATGTCCAAATCAAAACTGACAATTCTTATTTTTAATAAGTGTTAAAGCGACCCTACTATGGATTTTTGAAAATGACCTTTCTTGCAGTGTGTAACACAGCTCTAAGTGAATGAAAACGTCCTGCAAAGTTTTAAATCTGAAAGTGCACTGTGTATAAAGTTATTGTCTCTCAAAAGAAAGAGTCGATTCGGAGTCATTTAAATGAGTCGGTTTTTTGCATATACCATGGCTGTTTGGGTGTTTAATGTAATGGTGATGGGCATTCTGATATGCGCTGCACACAGTAGACCAATCACAACAGACTGGGTCATCGGACCAATCACCAATCACAGCAGATTAGCATCTTGCAATGGAGGGGTTTGAACAAATGATTCGTCAAGTGAATCATTTGGGAGTCATTGAGCAAAAAAAGTATAAATAAATGCATATTATAAGACAATGAAAGTGTTTATGAACTTGCATGCATGTCAACCTGTTGTTGAGGACTCCCAAAACCAAAATATTAACCTTTTATAATCCATAATAAGGGCACTTTAATTATAATTAATTTATCAGTGCACATCATTAATTCTATGAACCAAAGTCCCCTCCTGTAGTTTGTCTGTTTTATTCAGAAATACATCACAATAGGAAAGAAAAATTGGTTGCAATTTCCAGATGATGCTGACTTTAATGTTTAACATTAATTTGCCTTAATTTAATCTTTCAATTGATGAGTCCCAATCCTCAATACAATAATCTTTTATCCTGAGTTTGAATATGGCTACCTACCTACTATATAGTATGCAAGAAGCAATACATCAAATATTTGACCCTGGACCACAAAACCAATAATAAGAGTAATTTTTTTTAAGAGTTATACATCATAAATAAGTTTTGAATAAAGCTTTCCATTGATGTATGGTTTGTTAGGATAGGACAATATTTGGCCGAGATCCACTATTTGAAAATCTGAAATCTGAGGGTGCAAATAAAAACAAAATATTGAGAAAATCGTCATTACAGTTTTCCAAATGAAGTTCTTAGCAATGCATATTACTAATCAAAAATTAAGTTTTGATATATTTATGGTAGGAAATTTACAAAATATCTTCATAGAACATGATCTTTACTTAATATCCTAATGTTTGTTGGCATAAAAGAAAAATCAATCATTTTGACCCATACAATGTATGGGTTATTGCTACAAATACACCTGTGCTACTTAAGGGTCACATATGCAGTATGTCTAAATACGCAGTATTCAGTAGGCATACAGTAGGCAAAAATACCTGGATTACCTACTTCCTCCACCCAAATTTTGAAGTGTGCATACAATGAATTATGAGCTGATGTCACATTCGTCAAAGCTGCCATTGCTGATGACAATGCCAACACACCTGATGAAGTTTGTCCAAATTGAATTTATATCACACATCATGTATATTTACTAGCAGTTGAGAAGTTTTTCCTCAAATGTAGTCCATTTTCAGACTTCATATTATGGCTTTATTTCACTGGCTTGTTCAAGTATTTCTAGCATTGCTGACTGATGGCAAAGATCCACATTTTCAAATCCTGAACTGCTTTTTCAGCTCTCAACCCTAATTCCTCTCTGAATCCTGTAGTTTCCTGCTTTAAGACAGTGGTTTAAGTGTGGCTGCACTGCTGAAAAGAGGCTGAATTACAGTCCTCAACACTAAATGTTCACTTCAAGCAGCTTCTGTCACCCCGAATACACGCCTGACGGCGCCTCGCCATGCGTTTACGTAAGAGAAAACACTCAGGGAATGAACATATTCCTTCTCCGATATTTCAGTCTCTTTACCAGTTTTTTCCTCATTCTCTCTCTCTCGTTTTTGTTTTGTAGTTTAAAGACATGATGTGTGCTGACAGGCGTCAAAACATGTTGCTCTGACTGCCAGTTACATCTCATATCAACGTGTCCATTGTTGAGTGGCGCTCGTTCAAGCAGCTAATGCATTGTGTCGAGAACGAAAGCTCCCGCTGGTGAGTGTTTATGTGACGTGAAGGTGAATTTTGCATGAGAGCAGTGATAATATGATACTTTAACAGAGACGCAGTCTCATACTTTGCACAAGACACTGGACACAACTGAACGCAAATGACCAATATCTTATTCCGCTTACCAAGAAGCTGCTCTGCATAATAATCAACACAAGAGGCACTATTTAAAACCATTAAATGAATGTTCAGACATAGAAGTGGGACCCTGGGTGACTGCAGTTAATGTCTAAAGTATTAAAATATTCAAAATTTGAAATAGAAACATGCCATGAGCAACTAAAGTTACATGGATAAGATGAATCCAAAGGTTAGGAGAAGCTCTATATACTGTAGTATCTTGGTGTTTCTTTGTCTCTGTGGACATTCAGAAAAATAACCTCTCGTTAAAACTTAACTTAAATTTAATTGAATCACTGAGGAAGGACTGCCCCCTAATAGTGGACTAACCACTAGTCAACGAGAAGAAGCTTGGTCGACGAAAATTTTATTAGTTGCTTAGTCACTGAAAACAAAATCATTCATTTTTGGTCATACAGATAAGAGTAATACATCTTTCGAATCTGTAAAGATTCTACGTTTATTTGTGTGCACTAACAATAACAACAAAACAGTGCGTTTTTGTAAAATAATGAAAGCAAACAGGAAGTGCTTTCTGCCGTCTCAGTCTCTGAATACCTGCCTTACAGACATGAAAAAATACATCTATAGAGAGTAACATGTCTACTTTCAAATGAACCAATTCAAATGGAAAACAAATATTATCCAATCATTTAATCTGTATGAAACACTACTGCGGAGATGACGAGTCAGTGTCGCAGACTTCATCTCTTAAGCCGAAATCAAAAAAAGCACTATCTTATCAATAAACTATTAAAACGTTAATGCAGTTTCCTTGCTATCTTTCCCAGACACATTCATAATTATTATATCTACCGGTGTGCTGTCCCAAGATTTTTTTTTGCGTGCGCTTGAGCGCTTATTAGATTATGTAGGCCAGGCGTTTTTAAACTTTTTTCCAAGGACTTTCTCACAATTCTGAGAAAAAAAGAATTGTAAGATATAAACTCAGAATTGCAAGGAAAAAAATAGAATTTCGAGACAGAAAATTACATTTACAAGAAAAAAGTCATAATTGCGAGATACATACATGCATTTGCGAGGAAGAAAGTCAGAATTGCAAGATACAAACTCACATTTGCAAGAAAAAGTCAAAATTGTAAGATACAAACTTGCATTTGCAAAAAATGTCAGAATTGTGAGATACAAACTCTGAATTGCAAGAAAATAAAGTCAGTATTGCAAGATACAAACTTGCATTTGTGAGAAAAAAAACGTAGAATTGCGAGACAAAAACTCACATTTGCGAGAAAAAGTGTCAAAATTACGTGATACAAATTTGGAATTGGATGGAAAAAAAAAAATCAGAATTGTGAGATACAAACTCGCACTTGCGAGTTTTTTTTTTCTAAAAAAAAAAATTCTGAATTGTGAACTTGTATTACACAATTGCAAGAAAAATTCCAGTATTATCACATTAGTAAACAACTGTGAGACAGCCTTTTTTTGTTGTTGTTGTTGTTTTTAATCATATATTAAATATAGCATATAGGGGGTGTATAGGAAGTATAAGGAGAAAGAGACTACATACCTCATGTGATTTGGACGTCTGTGCCACAAAGCCTCCTCCGTGGAAGTGCAACACCAGCCATGGAGAAGGAGGACTGCGCTTTGTCTTCAGGCCCAAAGAAAGAGATATCTGGCCACCCTCTGAGCGACACAGCGCTAGTAATTTCTCACTGTCCTGAAGACACAAATGGACTATAAGCACCGGAACAATGAAGAGCAGCATAATAGTACTTCCTAAACAATACTTATGCATCTCTTTCTTATGAAGCTCCGTGCCCCACACAAAGGCAAAAACTCTCATTTAGACAAGAGACGGGTAATTAAACGCTACAGACGTGCGGTTCTTAAACACGTTTACACTGCAGCTGGATCAATAAGAGTTCAAAGGGTGTGAAGCAAAGTCAAGTAGGCTTTTTTAAACACCATTACATCTAAGTCATCTATATTGCAACCAATTCAAGTCCTCCCATGACACCGAGAGGTATAGCAGGAATTAAAGGGCTTTAAGTAAAGGATAAAAGGACAAAGAGTCAAGCTCAACCACTTTATTTAGCTAAGCACACCTCATTACGACTACTGGTGCTTTTATTCATTCCTCACTATCTGCACACATTTATTTTTTTATTTACTGACAAGATAAAAGCATGTAGACTGGAAAATTGACTCTCTTTGAAGAGCAGAGAACTCAAATAATGAAAATGAAAAGTTCATGCTTGAGTTCTGTGAGGAAGAAGAGATGTAAGCGAGAAATTATCATGATTCAAGACTAATTAAGGCTGTCAATGACATCAGTGTGAACTGTTGTACCTGTCCTTCTCTCAGCTCATATGAGATCAATCTCATCTGCACAGGCCCTGGGCCGATATGAGCTGCGGGAGGAGACACAGTCACCGTGTGGGTGGGATCTACCACCAACGGCAGGTCAAAGGGCACGGGGGGAACAGAAAGAGCTCGATTCACCTTCACCTGTGTGGCCGTCATAGACACCAGACTCTTGAGAGATAGAAAGAGAGATGAAATACAGCACAGATTAATTTCAGTTTCATTGCTATGTGAATTGAATTTTGCAATATAAGAACTTGGACAGGTTACAAATGCTCAGTGTGCAATCTGATCAGCTGTAGCAATAGATTGTTGTGTTTATATATATATATATATATATATATATATATATATATATATATATAAAACAGCGGTGCATGGAGTATGTCAATAGCGTTTTTTACTCAAGGGAATTGCGTTTAACAATTCTGATGTCTGATCTTTGAGCGTACAGCACTGCAAGTAGGGCAAAAAATTAATTTAGGCATTATTCTGACAAATATTTTCATTGCAATTTAAACTGCAATATTTCTGGTGCTAGGATATCGAGACAAAAAAAACAGGTTTACCCATACTCTTTAACTGTGTTCAAACTTTAGAAACTTTAGAGAAAAAAATTCTTTCAGTCGAACCAAATGTATCCTAGCCTCAGCTCACTTTCATAGTTTTTTTTTAATCCCAGTTAAGTCAAGTAGTAATATAATATAATACAATATAATGTAATACAAAATATTATATAAATAGTAATGAATTATCATTACAATGTGAAGATAATTTTATTATTACAGTGATAATATGCTTCTGGCATAATTTCTTCACGTTCATGCGGATTTTTTCATGTTATCTGAAAGAATATTGATTTGTATGGAAGCCTGTTTCCACTACTGAATAAAAAAATAAAAAGGGTAATTGCGACTTTTTATTTCAGAGTTCTGGCTTTTTTTGTGAGATATAAACTCGCAACTGAGAGTTAAAAAGTCAGAACTGTGAGATATACATTTCTCCCCCTCAAAATTGGACTTTTTAACTCGCAATTGCGAATTTATATCTCACAATTCTGAGTAAGAATTGTCAGAATTTTCTGAATTGTCTGAGTAAGAATTGTCAGAATTGTGTAAAAAAAAAAAAAAAAAAAAAAAAACATTAACATGACTTTTATAAAAGATATAATCTCGCAATTGCGAGACACAAACCTGCATTTGCGAGAAAAAAAGCCAGAAGTGAGAGTTTATATCATGCAGTTCTAACTTTATAACTTATTATTGTTCAAAAAGCAAGTTCTTATCTCGCAATTCTAAATTTATTTCTGGCAATTCTGAGTTTGTACACTTTCAGAAATAAAGGTATAAAAGCTGTCACTGGGGTGGCAACTTTTCAAAAGGTACATATCTGTACCTATTAGGTTCTACTATGTACACTTTAAGTACAAATATATACCTTTAAGGTACCAAAATGTACTCTTTAGGTACAAACATGTACCTTTTGAATAGGTACTGCCCCAGTGACAGCTTTTGTACCTTTATTTCTGAGAGTGTATAATGTAATTCTGAGCTTTTATAACTCACACTTCCGAGTTTATGTCTCACAATTCTGAGAAAAAAGTAAAAATTGTGACTTTATTTCACACAGTTCTGAGAAAAAAAGGCAGAACTGTCAGATAAAATGTCGCAATAACCTTTTTTAAAAAATTTTATTCAGTAGCGGAAACGAGCTTTTACAGATCTGAGACGCGACCTTGTTTTAAAACAGAAGGTCATATTTCAAACAAATTGTCTTTCAAATAATTGTGTTGCCATAACTAACACTGGCAGGATAGTTAATACTAACTGATAGAACTTCAGTCTCCGTTATGTTCCAGAATGTCTTCCAAAAATGCACATCCAGGTTCTGAGTGATGCGTTCATACTCCTGACCTCTCAGTTCAGGGTCAATAGCATACTTCCCAGAGGTCAGGAAAGAACTGGCTGCTACACCTGAAGGAAACACAGACAAATAGACAGTTAGACAAATGGCTGTCTACATACAGTAACTGGCATATCACACCAGCGCATCTTAGACAGTAAAACAGAGGGGAAAGACATGACACAAGGTTCCCAATCAACAGAAACACACAGATAACCACCTGGAAATCGCATCGTCTTACCTTTAAAAACATGCATGAGCAATTAGTTTAATATTTACAAACGTCAATAGACAAAATAAAAAATTAAAATGATCTGTAACCAATCTTGCTTTTTCTGTTATATTTTCTCATGCTAAAATTCAGCATATGTACGACAGCATTTCAGTGCCAGGAAACATTTCGACTTTATTCTCGTAATATTTTGACTTTATTCTCGTAATACTTCAACTTTATTCTCATAGTATTGTGAATTTATTCTCATAGTATTTCAACTTTATTCTCGTAGTATTTCGACTTTATTCTTGTAATATTTCGACTTTATTCTCGTAATATTTCAACTTTACTCTCATAGTATTTCAACTTTACTCTCATAGTATTTTGACTTTACTCTCATAATATTTCGACATTACTCTCATAGTATTTCGATTTTACTCTCATAGTATTTCCACTTTATTCTCATAATATTTTGACTTTATTCTCGTAGTATTTCCACTTTATTATCGTAATATTTCGACTTTATTCTTGTAGTATTTCAACTTTATTATCATAATATTTCGACTTTATTCTCGTAGCATTTCAACTTTATTATTGTAATATTTTGACTTTATTCTTGTAGTATTTCTACTTTATTATTGTAATATTTTGACTTTATTCTTGTAGTATTTCACCTTTATTCTAGTAATATTTCAAATGTATTCTTAAAATATTTCGACTTGTCTCTCATAGTATTCCGACTTTATTTTCGTAATATTTTGGCTTTAATCTTTTAGTATTTCGACTTTATTCTCATAGTATTTCCACTTTATTATCGTAATATTTCGACTTTATTCTTGTAGTATTTCGCCTTTATTCTCGTCGTATTTCCACTTTATTATCATAATATTTCGACTTTATTCTCGTAGCATTTCAACTTTATTATTGTAATATTTTGACTTTATTCTTGTAGTATTTCTACTTTATTATTGTAATATTTTGACTTTATTCTTGTAGCATTTCAACTTTATTATTGTAATATTTTGACTTTATTCTTGTAGCATTTCAACTTTATTATTGTAATATTTTGACTTTATTCTTGTAGTATTTCTACTTTATTATTGTAATATTTTGACTTTATTCTTGTAGTATTTCACCTTTATTCTAGTAATATTTCAAATGTATTCTTAAAATATTTCGACTTGTCTCTCATAGTATTCCGACTTTATTTTCGTAATATTTTGGCTTTAATCTTTTAGTATTTCGACTTTATTCTCATAGTATTTCCACTTTATTATCGGAATATTTAGACTTTATTCTTGTAGTATTTCCACTTTATTCTCATAATATTTCGACTTTATTCTCGTCATATTTCCACTTTATTATTGTAATATTTCGAATTTATTCTCGTAGTATTTAAACTTTATTATCATAATATTTTGACTTTATTCTCGTAGTATTTCCACTTTATTCTCGCAACACTCAACTTTATTCTCGAAATATTACAACTTTAATCTTGTAATCTTAGTCTTTTTTTTTTAACGTGGCACTAAAACGCCATCGTACATATGAACTAGGGGTGGGAGGGAAAAAAAAAAAAAAAATCTCTGATGCATCGAAGTTCTGAATTGATTCTAAAAGCTTCAGAACAGATAACCATTAGTTTTTCCTATATATATATGCAATGGCACTTAAGTGCACTAGAGAGAGTCAATATTTCAGTGTTTTCTCTTCATAACGGTCAGTTATGATTTAAGGACAGGACAAAACATCTGACATGTTAAAACAGATCTATGCATTACCGTGAATGCAGCCTATTAAACTTGCCGTCTGTCATCAGTAATAATCAATCAGCAATAATGAGAAAAAGAGAAAAATCCATCACTGCACTTATCTGGAAAACTTTCAGATACTAAAAGCACTCTCAGATACCAAAGGCACTTTTTGTTTATTGCTTGTTTATTATTGTGTTCACTGTTCCCTTTTATTACTATATATTTGCTTGTATGTTTTAAAGCTGTAGTTAGTTAATAATTCTTCACATACAATTGTTTATTTATTTGCAATTATTACAAAAAGTATTTATAATTCTATATTCTATAATTAATTATAAATTATAAAGAAAAGAAACAGAGATCAAGAACGTTTTTGAAATCAGATTATGATTCTCAGAATTGAAACCAGATTGTAAAGTGCCTAAAGATACCCCCCCCTAGTAGGAACAGGCACTGACTATCTCTATAGGAAACAGGATAATCTACCAGCAGAATGAATGACAGGTTTGAGAAGGACAGAGATTTCTCTCATCCATACTGCCCTCTGTGAGAGCTACTTACCATATGGAGCAATATCTCCTGCCTCCACTAGGGTGCAGCATTGAGCATAAGAGACAATATTAGAATGCCTCTGCAGGTATACAACTGCACTTTTGTGTCTTAAATTAACAGGAAAACCTGCTGTGCAGACACTCGCAAAGATAAACTAGTGTGAAACAGTGACCTGCTCACATAAATCAAGGGGCATACAAAAAAAGCTTTATCGGGGCATGCTTAACGTGACAGCTCTACTGACCTATCCCTGACTGATGCTTCTTGTAGTTGTCTCCAAAGGCAACCAGGCTAATAGCAAGTGACTGCAGGCATGGACGGATGGCAGGAGTAAACTAAAAAGGAAAGACAAGATATTCAGGTAAATACTTTTCACCTTAAAACAAGAAACATATGGCACTAGAAGTTGACAGCAAAAACAATAACACTTTGAAATATTATTATAACTTAAAATAGTTTTCCATTTTGTATTTTTGATCAAATAAATGCAAACATGGAGAACATAAGAGACTTTAGAAACATTAAAAAATATAAATATTCCAAACTTCTGGCTGGCAGTATGTATATTGAAACATATAAAAAGTAAATATTTATGTTTCTTTTATTGTCTTGTTATATTATAAAAAACACACATGGGGATACTTTCGTTTCGTTTTGCTTTGGTTTTTGGTTTTAGTTCTTATATTGAACAATTTTGAATCAATTTGCTAACAAGAACTGAAATAACTTCAGAAACATTACAATAATTTGTCAATGAAATCCTGTGAGCCGTAAGCTCATGTGCTCATAAACAAACACACCTGAAATCCAACACAGCGGCCGTAGAAACAGCCCTTGTGCATGGAGGCGTACTCTCTCAGGAAGGTCTGACTGAGGCCACTTTCCTCCTGGAAGAAGAGGTTGCCATGGCTGTTGTCATGAAGCAATCTCTGAGCCAGATAGAGCAGTGCCCTGAGCTGACACAAAGCACTACAGTACGCCTCCATCTCTGCTGCATTGTGGCTCGCACGGAAAAAGATGCTTCGCCTGTTGGATGTGATATAGCGGCCTTTGTGGATGATGTGGAGGAGGCAACAGCGCACCACCTGTGAAAGTGGAAGACAAAGCGTGAGATGAGGTCTCAACGGAGGTGTATGCTAGAAAACATAAGCACATGCATCATACAGGAGAGGAAGAACAATGTAAAACCTACATATTGAGAGAAACAAAGTAATTGAAATGAAAAGAGAGGAAGGACAAGGACACGACCTTCAGCAGAAATTAGCTTAAAGGCACAATATAAGTTTTCGCCGCTAAAGGGCGCATATTCAAAACAAACAAAGATCCAAAGGTGTAGCTTGATGAAGCTACGATTGAGTGTTGTTGTCTTCATCCTCATAGTTGATGAAATCTATTTTGGGCAGAAATCATGTTCATGGATAAGCTAATATATTGAAGACTTATTAAAGATGTAAATGTAATAAAATGTACATATAATGTACTCACCCCCTTGTCATCCAAGATGTTCACGTCTTTCTTTCCTCAGTCATAAAGAAATTATGTTTTTTGAGGAAATTCAGGATTTTTCTCCATATACTGGATTTCTATGGTGCCCCCGATTTTGAATGTCCAAAATGCAGTTTAAATGCTGCTTTAAAGGGCTCTAAACCATCCCAGCCAAGAAAGAATGGTCTTATCTAGCTAAACGATCGGCTATTTTCTAAAAAAAATTACAATTTATATACTTTTTAACCTCAAATGCTCGTCTTGTATCGACTGCCTGGTTCATGACAGTTAGGGTATGTTGAAAAACTCCCATCTCATTTTCGCCTCCAACATTAAAATCATCAGCAGAAGTACTGACCCAGTGTTTACAAAGTGAACACGCAATGAAGATCAAACACCTTTTACGAAAAAAGGTAAAACAACGCTGTAGGACGATTTTGAAGTTGGAGGAGAAAATCAGATGGGAGCTTTTCGACATACCCTAACTGTCATGAACCAGAAAAAACAAAGTTCAGGCAGACAAGACAAGACGAGCGTTTGAGGTTAAAAAGTATCTAAATAGTATATACAGTCATGTGAAAAAGTTAGGACACCCTGTCCCTGGCTGGTCTTAAAATTTCAAAAATAAAACCTCAGATGAACAACAACACATGATAAATTGTGCCAGGTCATTATTTACTGAACAAAAATAAAGCCAAAATGGAAAAGCCATGTGTGACAAAGTTAGGACACCCTTACTGTTAACATTGAAATGAAGAGGATAAATAACAGTCAAGCACTGCCTATCAAATACCTTTGATTAACTGATCATCAGCAAGTCTGAGCACCTCTATAAAAGCATAAGCTTTGGCAGTTCGCTGGTCTGGAGCCTTCAGGTGTGTGTTAACACAATGCCAAGGAGGTAAGACATCAGCAATCATCTTAGAGAAGCAATTGTTGTTGCCATCAATCTGAGAAGAGTAATACGACCATTTCCAAACAATTTGAAGTTTATTCACAAGTAGAAGACATTTAAAACAGACACCTCTCCTTCCAGAAGTGGACGTCCCAGAAAATTCACCCCAAGATCAGACCGTGTAAAGCTCAGAGAAATGGCAGACAACCCAAAAACTACACCTCAGACTCTACAGGCCTCAATTAACATGTTAAATTATAAAGTTCATGACAATACCATTAGAAAAATATGGGACAAAAATGGCATGTTTGGAAGGCTTGGCAGAAGAAAGCCTCTTCTGTCTAAAAAAAAACATTTCAGCACAGTTTAGGTCTGCAAAGTTGCATCTGAACACAATACCAGTCTTCTAGAATAATGTCCTTTGAACAGACGAGACCAAAGTGGAGATGTTTGGCCATAATGCACAGTGCCAAGTTTGGTGAAAACCTAAAGAGCATATCAGCACAAACACCTCATACCAAAAGACAAGCATGCTGGAGGGGGGCTCATCATTTTGGGCTTGTTTTGTAGCCACAGGACCTGGGCACCTCACATTCATTGAGTTGGCCATGAACTCCTCTGTATATCAAAGTATTCTAGAGTCAAATGTGAGGGCATATGTCCGACATCTAAAGTTGGGCCGAAATTGGGTCATGCAACAGGACAATGACCCCAAGCACACCAGGAAATCTACAACAGAATTGCTGAAAAGAAAAGAATCAAGGTGTTGCAATAGCCCAGTCAAAGTCCAGGGCTCATCCTGACTCAAATGCTGAGGTGAGAGCTGTGCATAAGCAAATGCCCACAAACCTCAATAAACTGGAGCAACGTTGAAAAGAAGTGTGGTCCAAATTCCTCCAGAGCGATGTGAGAGACTGATAAAGTCACACAGAAAATCAATGCTTCAAGTTATTGCTGCTAAAAGTGGATCTACAGGCAGTTGACTCATAGGGTGTCCTAACTTTGTCACACATGGCCTTTCCCTCTTGGCTTTATTTTTGTTAAATAAATAATGACACGGTGTAATATGTCATGTGATGATGTTTATCTGAGGATTTATTTTCCAAATTTTAAGACCTGCCAAGGACCAGATAATTTTTTATTATGTCCTGATACACAAAACCATGAAGTTCAATAGGGTGTCCTAACTTTTTCACATGACTGTATATATATATTTTTTTAGAAAACAGCCGATCATTTAGCTAAATAAGACCATTCTTTCTTGGCTGGGATGGTGTAGATCCCTTTGAAGCTGCATTTTTGACATTCGAACTCAGGGCACCATTGAAGCCCAGTATATGGAGAAATGAAAAATCCTCAAATGTTTACCTGAAAATACAATTTCTTTACGACTGAAGAAAGAAAGACATGAACACTGTGGATGACAAGGGGGTGAGTACTTTATCTGTACATTTTTGTTCTGGAAGTGAACTAATCCTTTAAGGTCACTGTAGTATGAAGCAGGGTGGTGCTGAAAGTCATGGAAGTGAAACAAGACCGTTAGAGCGACCACTAATAAAGGACGAGCGTGATACACAGCTCGAAAGCAGAGGAGCTTTTATTATGCCACAGTCGAGCGCTTCTGCTAGATACATCTGAGTGTGTTGAAAGTTCTGCTATAATGCTACTCTGAGCATTTGTCAACTAGTTAATGAAATGCATATTAAAGTGTCTTTTTTGGTTCCCATGTATTCCAAAAAATAAAACCAGAAAATCTAGGGTGTATGACGTCATTGGCAGGCGACGCAATGACAATGGCACTAGTTAAAATTACTTATTTCTCTGGATTTAAACATTCTTGAAAACATTTGGGATAATAAAAGTACACAAGTCAGTAAAATATATAACACTGTTCTAGTGGTTTTTGGATATTTCAATCAAAAAAATCTTACATGTTGTGCCTTTAAAGGAACAATTCACCCCAAAATGAAAATTTGCTGACTCACTCTCAGGCCATCTAAAATATTTAAGAGTTTTTTCTTCAGAACAGATTTGGAGTAATTTAGTATTATATCACCTGCTCACCAATAGATCTTCTGATCTTATTCTTATATTATTATTAAGCTGATAAAAACATCACAATAATCCACATGACTTCAGTCTATCAGTTAAAGACATAACCTAAAAATAAAAATTATCCCATGATTTATTCACCTTCAAGCCATTCTAGGCGTATATGACTTTCTTCTTTCAGAAAATTACAATCTGCCTAATATTTAAAAAAATGTCCTGACTCTTACAAGCTTTATAATGGCAGTGAATGGCTGTTGAGATTTTGAAGTCCAATAAAGTGCATCCATCCATCATAAAAAGTACTCCACACTGCTCCAGGAGTTAATAAAGACCTTCTGAAGTGATTCCATGCCTTTTTTGCAAGAAGAATATCAATATTTAAAATTTATAAACTCTAATCTCTAGCTTCCACTAACTGTTGTACAGTACACACATTTACGAGAGAGTGGCGTTTCAACAGATGACGTAGGCTGAAGGCATAGCGTAAGCTATGGTGAGACTATGCTAGTCTCACAAGAACCAAGTTTTGCCAGAGATTACGGTTTATAAAGTTTTAAATATACATAAACACAATGCTTCACTTCAGAATGCCTTTATTAACCGCCCAGAGCCATGTGGAGTCCTTTTTATGATGGATGGGTACACTTTATTTTGCTTACAAATCTCAACAGCCATTCACTGCCGTTATAAAGCTTGGAAGAGCCAGGACATTCTAAATATAACTCTGATTATATTTGTCTGAAAGAAGAAAGTCATATACACCTAGGATGGCTCGAGGGTGAGTAAATCATGGGGTAATTTTCATTTTTGGGTGAACTATTCTTAAACATCTTTTAAGAGTTTGAATTACTTGTGGATTATTTTGATATTTTTAATCAGCTGTTTGCACTTATTCACTGCAGAGGATCCATTAGTGAGCAGGTGATGTAATGCTAAATCTCTTCAAATCAGTTCTGATGAAGAAACAAACTCCTCTACATCTGGGATCCTAAAGGTGAGCACATTTTCAGCAAATTTCCATTTTTAGGTGAACGATTCCTTTAACAACTGCAGGGTTTGTAAACCAGTTAACTGTGATGACTAACTGCTGAAAATGATGGACTGGGAGAAGCTATTTTTAGCAGGGAGGAAACCAAAAAAAGGGAGGAAACACATAAATGACTTCTCTTGCCCTCAGGCTAACTCATTAAAATCATAAAAAGCACAGTCAGACATGCACCTTAACAAGGGAGCGATATCCGTTGGCGGGAATATGAGGGTCAAAGTCAAAATGGTGGTAGACAGCAGCGAATCCAGCAATGACAGGCTCCAGGCTCCGGGCGTGCTCCTGGATGGTGGTCATGGCATCCACAAGGCGCTGGGCTGCGTCCCCAGCCTGGCCCTTTGTGGTCCCAGAGAAGAAGGCGGCATTTTCTTCACAGACGTCATACAAGGCAGTGAACACTGCCTTGGTGTCCATTACTAAAGGGGATCAGAAGGGTTGAGGACAGAATAATTACTTCAAATTAGCACACACTTTAAAGCCAATATAGAGTGATTAAGCTCAGGACAAAAGCCAAGCACTTGCGTAGGCTGTGGTTATAAACACTACTATATAAAAAAACTGGAAATGCTTTAGCCAAAGGTTTCTAGGGATGTTACAATAATCACTGTAAAATAAGGCAAAAAGTACTGATTTTTTACTGTTCAGTGCCTATGAAAACACACTCAGCGATAATACACATAGGTAGGTTTTATCTCTATCACACAAACAACTACACAACCAACAGCCTCTACCAGGACTAGGGATGTTAACCGATGACCGTTTGACCGGTGGTTGACCGTATCAACGTTAACCGGTCAAAGTTGTCGGTAGTCGGTTAAAAAAAAGTGATATCTAAATTAGGCTATTATAGACAGTGGACTATACGCTACTACAGTTAGCCATCTCATTCCTCATCTTTTTGTGTTAAGTGAACAAATTATCCCTCACACTCAATTTTTCATAACTCGCCTGTTTGTACTTAATAAACCAATAAAAACATTTGGCGCGAGGTCACAGCGTTTGGGTTCGCGCGCTCACAAGGTTTGCGAAAAGTAAAGGCAACAGGCTAAAACACTCGAGGTTAGAGCGGCGTCTCTTCGGAGCTGTCATTTTCTTAAATGAGCCGTGGCAATGTTTCAAATGAGCTTCTAACCTAGACAAACGCCTTTATTTTCAAAGCGATCACCTTGTACCCAAACCATTTGAAACTAAGGAGCCATTTGTCCTACGATTACATACAACAAGCTCTTCGGCGCCGCGTTTGCGGGACTCATGTTTCGCGCTGTAGGGGATTTTAAAAAAGTGACGTGAGTGGCAGTGTGTGTGTGTGTGTGCGGGAGGCAGAGCGGCAGAGAGATGCGACAGAGTTGCGAAATTGCAGGCGCGGCTCGAAATGGCTGTTATTTCAAATAGCGTACCATATTTTAAACTAATCGGTTAACCGGTTTCAACCGGCTAATGAGGCTCGGTGGTCGGTCAAGAAATTTTTTAGTTTTCGCCATCCCTAACCAGGACACATTACGATACACTCTCATCTCAAAGATGCTGACTCTTAAGAAAACCGCTATTGTTTTACAGAAAAAGACAAGAGCAAACTATATGGGACAGAAGCTGTAGACAATTTCACAGGACATGCTACTGAGTAAACAGTGACGGATGGGCTTCAGCCTGCTACTGTACAGTCACTCACACACTCATGCACATTTATCTGATCAGGACTGACATGCCAGATACAGATACAATACAGGTAAGGTCTCTCAGTGACGAGATTATGACCAGGTAAATCTGTTGAACTCTGTGACCGACCAGACAACCGAGAGAATCACAAGCAACTTCACAACAGCAGACAATCACAGGAATATTAGGACCCCAAACAAACCTTCAGCCTTTGTATGTTCTCATACCAAACCTAAAATGCAAGCAAATACATCGTGAGCATAGCCTTACTTCACATTGTGGTGGAAAGATGCTTTACAAACAGCATTAAGAGTTTGTGCTTTGAATGTCGAAATCCAAAGCGCTTACTTTGTCAATTTAATGAAAAGTCTTCTAGATCAAGAAAACATTGTTGCTTACATGAAATACATTTGAAGTGTTACTTAAAGCTAAATTCTCCAGATACTCTCGTCTATTGCACTTATGGTTTTAAACCAGCCATGTCCCTTTTTCTTTCTGCCCTTTACCCCAGATAACTCCACCCTCCCAGTATTCGTCCAGTCATTCTGTTCTCAGACTTTCCAAACTGCCTTTTCCCCCCTGCCAAAGTATCCCACGTTGCCCATGATTGGCGGTGATCTCTTCCCCTCATTGGCAAAAACAAACAAGACGTCTTCCTCTCTCATTGAGGATTGTCCTCTATTCTCTTCCATTTTTGTACCTTGTCCTCATTGTTAAGGCTGTAGCCAGACCCTGAGAGATTAGTGTCCTAATCTGTGTATAGTAAACCAAGTATGTTACTGTGTCACTGTCATGTGCTCAACCGTGTCCATTGAGAGACAATAAAGCAGTAACTAGAGTAAAACTAGTCTTGAATCTTGAGGTTTGAGAAATGATTTTCAGTGCTATGCTGGGTTTCAGTTCAGAAGCAGATATTAGAGTACTGACTAAATGAACCTCATGCTTGTGAATTATCTAAATCTTTCATTATGGAAACATGTGCAACAAGAGAACCTACCACTCAATCCCTTTACTCAGTGAAAGACTCCCAGCACCAGTTTAACACAGCAAAACACATGGACACCTCAAAACATTCCAAAGTTAAGAATTTTTTACTTTTATAAGAATTCTTAAATTTCTATAATTTGAATTCAAGGCTCAACCGATTTTTGAAAGAAAAATGCTGAAAAATCTATGTTAAAGCTTGATTACAACAGAAAAAATTTCACAGATATTAAACCATTTTTATGGTTATCGGTACGAGTCATTTTCAAAACCAATTTGCCAATAAAACAATTTAAAGGAGTTCAAAAAAGGTTTTTGTCAACAACTGAAGGTTCAAACGCTCACTGATGCTCCAGAAGGAAACATGATACATCAAGTGGGAAAACTTTTTGAATTTGAAGATCAGGGTAAATTTAACTTATTTTGTCTTCTGGGAAACATGTAATTATCTTCTGTAGCTTCTAAACGGCAGTGCTAAATCAAAAAAATATCATATAATCAAAAGTAAGAAAAATGTACACATCGTTATTCTGTTCAAAAGTTTACATCCCTGGCTCTTAATGCTTTTTTTTTCTGGAGCATCAGTGAGTGTTTGAACCTTCTGTAATAGTTGCATATGAGTCCCTCAGTTGTCCTCAGTGTAAAAAGATGGATCTCAAAATCATATAGTCATTGTTGGAAAGGGTTCAAATACACAAAAATCCTGAAAAACCATTTTTCTGAAGAACAGCAGGCAGTTTAACTGTTCAGGACAAACAAGGGACTCATGAACAACTATAACTGTAAACTTTTGAACATGCATTTTATATGATTCCTCTTATTTTGGTAAAACAATTACATTCTGCAGATTCTGCAAAGTGTATGTAAAATTTTGACCTCAACTGTATATCGGTTTAAAATATTGGTTATCTGTCTACTTGATCTGAAAAAATCTGTATCAACCCTGAAAAAAAAAAAAAAAAAAAAAAAAAAAAAAAATTGCGGTCGACCCCAACATCTTACAGTAGAAATCTAAGGGCAATTTGGGATGTGTTGCCTTCATAGACTTTCACTGTAAGCCTGTAACCATCACAGCACTACTATATTAGAAATTAGTAATGTTGAAAGTAACTGTAAAAAAAATATACAACAAAACACTAGATTATAGTAGTTTCAATGAGAAAGCTACAAATACGTCGCTTTGTTTAGATGTTAAAAATTTGCGAAGACTGCATTAACTGAAATTATTAAACAAATTAAGTAAATTATTTAATTGACTTAAAACCTATTACATGCAGTTTAAATATTATTGCAATTTAAAATAACTTTTCAATTTCAATACGTTTTAAAATGTAATTTTTTTCCTTTGATGGCACAGCTGTATTTTCAGCAGCCATTACTCCAGTCTTCAGTCTCACACGATCCTTCAGAAATAGTGCTGTCAAATCGATTAATCACGATTAATCACATTCAACATAAAAGTCTGTGTTTACATAATATATGTGTGCATATTTACATGTATATAAATACAGACACATACATGTATATATTTAAGAAACATATGTACTATATATATTTATACATAAGTCATATATATACACACATACATGTAAATATTTGTCAAATATACACATGTATGTGTGTGTATTTATATATATACACAGTACACACTAACATATGTAAACACAAACTTATCTTGGATGCGATTAATCGCAATTAATCGATTTGACAGCACTATTCAGGAATCATTCTAATTAAAAAAACATTTAATTGTTATCAAAACAACTGTGCTGCTTAAAATTTCTGTGTGAAAATAGTCACAGGATTGTTTGTTGAATTCAAAAGAACAGCATTTATTTGATATATAAATCTTTTGTACATTAAAAAAGGATAGATGGAAGATGCTAAGTAGAACATTTATCAATCAACAGTCAAATGATCAAACAACACTCTTCATTCAGAACCACAATCCCACTGGAAAAATCCATAAAAAAATAATAGAACCCAACCGAAGCCAGAAAAACAAAACACAACTTATGCTATCCACTTTGAATGTGGTAATGATTCAGGTTTGCACTATACTGATCTGCTCAATTCATCCACACATAGTATGTATCTACAGCCAAAGTCTGGCCTAAACAGCAAAGACAAACTAATGCAAGGACACACCTGCTCTTTCAGTGACACTATGCTAGAATACATGAATACCCATAAAGCATACAGCACAATTCACAGCAGAGGAGCAACAACACACTTTTAAGGTACACAAGGGGTAAAGCGGAGCTTAAGTGTGAGAATCTATAACCTAAAAACATGCACAAAACAGAGCACATACACACACAAAAACACACAGGGACTTATCCCTGGGGAGTCTGAACGTTACCCTCTTCAGAACTCATGCTGGAGTCCTTGTGCGTCCTGTCCCTTCAACACCCGCACAGCCATGGAGCCAGAGAAATAGAGACATGGGAAGGGGTAGGTAAACAAAAGGGGAAGACAGTAAGATAGAGTGTTTCGATTGGATGCTCTCCCTCGCCCTCCCTCCCACCCGGTCATCCCCTCGGATCACAACGTGACATTCTGTCACTTTCTATTTCATCCTCTCTTCTTTTCTGTGAACTCTGCTTCCTTTACTCTCATTCGTCTCATTCCCAGGAGAGAACAGCTTTGTTATTTTCTCCCATACCAACTGTCCCTCTGTTGTGGTCAGATGCCTTTTCACCCAGTGTACGATGAAAACAAATTACTCACTGCAACATGCACACATGTGCTACACACACAGTTTTTGCTTTTTTAAAGGATCCAGGTTTTTAACTGTGTCCTAGGACCAACTAGCCTCTACAAAGCCACAACTGCCTATATAACCTTTGTCTCTATTGGCTGTATGACCAGGGGCTGGCCAGTGACCTTCACCCTAACTGGACGATCCAAAACTGGCACCTCTCTTTGACACAAGAAGGTCCAGACAGAAACAAACAATGACCTCTGAAAAACTATTTTTGTCATTGCTACAACAACAGTGGTGCATTACACAGATGATTCAATTAGGTCATAGAGAAATTGTATTAGGTCATATTGTGAGACAGTAAGTCACACTTTATAATAAATCAATTGAAATAATGTATTTCTGTCAAAAAAAAAAAAAAAAAAAAAAAAAAACACAGTACACAGTAAACAACGCTGAGTATAAGTAACATTAGTATTCACCTTCAACAACATACCAATATTGAAATTCTCAGATTTTCACGTTATGGATGATATTAAAAACAAATTAAATGCAACAATAAAACACTAAACATCAATTAATGCTAAAAACGTAAATGCTACAAGCATATTTATGCATCAGAATGCATTTTAAATGAAGACAAAACAATTTATACAAAATATTAATTTTATAAAAATATTAATAATAAAAAAAATACTTAAATGTAATTCTGACTAAATAAAACTATACACTGACATTAGTTTACTAAATTCATAACTAGGGATGTGTGACATAGATAATTATTTTTGACTCTGGTTTTTATACAATTATATGAATAAATAAGCTTTCCATTGATGTCGGGTTTGTTTGGATAGGACAATATTTGGCCGAGATAAAACTATTTGAAAATCTGAAATCTCAGGGTGCAAAAAAATCGAAATATTGAGAAAATCACGTTTAAAGTTGTCAGAATTAAGTTCTTAAAAATGCATATTACTAATCAAAAATTAAGTTGTGATATATTTACAGTAGGAAATTTACAAAAAAATCTTCATGGAACATGATTTATACCTAATATCCTAATGATTTTTGGCATAAAAGAAAAAATGATCATTTTAACCCATACAGTGTATTGTGTTAAAAATGAAATTAATTTAAAAAATGAAATAAATAAATAAACTGCTAAAAAATCTATTAATGTTAAAATCATAAAAGCTTTTCCTCATTTCCCCTAAATGAGAAAAAAAGATTTCTATCATTTGATATTAACAAATTTATTATTGTTTATTGTTAATGTTTTTTAAAGATTAACTTGCTAAGCTGGTGTTAGATAAAGGCAAATGAAATCAATATGTAAAAATAGAAGAAATAAATAATATATAACACATTTTATATATGTATTAAAGGAAAAATCAATTTATAAATTATTACAAATCCAATTTCAGCTTAAGCAAAAAAGAACCAAGTGAATATGCTAAAAAAAATTCAATTTTATGGCTATTGATTCTTAGGGGGAAATTACTTCTTCATACATTTTCAAATGCCAAACTGTTGGAATAGAAAAATATGGAAGATCAACAGAAAATAGCAAGGAATGTCTCACCTGGCAAGAAATGAGAACTGCACTTAAATGCTCAACTTTCAAAAGAGAAGCATACTTTTGAAACAGAAATTAGAAATAGACATATTTCTTATTATTGGTAAATATAAATAATAGAAATAGAACACCCTTATGTTACATTGCTTACATAAAATGTTTGCACTACTTAGGTTACAAAAGTTCACTGCTGGAGATTAGCTGCAGGCAAATCAGAATTTCTCAGATTTTTTTAATGGTACAAACCCATCTTATTTTTAGCATGAACTACAAAAGGCTTGCATAGAGATGGATTTCCCAATATCCTCATTGGACAAAAACCACGCATTTCTACTAAGAATCTTTGTGAAGAATCTAAGAATCGTTCTCTTCATTCTACATACTGTACATATATCCAGGACAACATCCTTTATTCATTCGGCTAGCAATAAGGAACAATGACAGGCCGCGAGCAGACCTTTGTCCCAGATTATTTTGTAAATGTGGTAAAATCATCTCAACAGGAAAAGAAAAACAATGCTCTGGCCCTGACATCAGTGAAGTGTTTCCCCTCACTCTCATCCAAACCTGACACCGGCAAGTAAACAACTTACCTACACATACAAAATGTGAAATGGTCAACATATGAATGTGCAAGACTACAAATCTTTTCTTACTATTATTCTGCATTTGAGAACTGGCTGAGTGAGGCATTTAGATGGCAAATCCTCTCACTGATCCTCTGGACAAGGCAGGGGTCTATGGTAAAAACCTGAAACCCAAACAACCAGTGACGTACTGGCCGTTGCACCACAGAGAACATGGGAACCATCTCAATAACACTGAGGTGAAACAAAAGCTGATTTAACAGGCCAAAGCGGTTAGATAACACTCAAAACAGTTGCTTCTATATGAGGTCTAAAGCATATTTGGCAGATTTTCTTTCAGTCCATACAATGGAAGTCAATGGTCACTAAAACTCTTTGGTTACCAACATTATATAAAACTTCCTTCCACAAAATCAATTCAAGTTATAAACGTCAGGGTTAGCAAATAATGACAGAATTTTCATTTTGGGGTGCACTATCCCTTTAAGAGCATCTACACTTACTACATACTTCTTTAGTGTGCTTATAAGCTTAAAACCATAGAGACAGACGTCAGTCGAGATCATTCATGAGTCAGGCATCCTAAAGCATATCCTAATATATTACAGCAAAGCTTAGGCAAATACTTACAGGTCATACAAACGTATCCATATTCTCTCCAACACACATTGAATAAAATGTCATCCTTAACTAGAAATGTCAGACACTACAGTGTTGCAGTTACCGTAGCCGATGTATTGCATAGCACAACATAGTTCATACGTAATTAAAACCTGTTGGCTGTGTTATGACACATTTTAAAACTTACGTTTACATATTAGTAAGGAAATAACAGTGCTCAGGCGGTGTGCTACATTGTACCAGCATTACTGTACAGTAAGCGCTCGGGCTTTAATCTTCTGTTTGACACTTCTGGAACTGTCTAGCCGGGAGCGCGGATGTTATTTACAAGCGACAACTCGCCACCCCAAAAAGCGGTTATGTTTATTAAATGAGAATATACCTATTGGACCTTCTTTGTGTTTTGACGAGCGTCTTCTGTTGACTGCTTTTTCAAGAACACCGCTCCCAGACTTCTTTGCAGACGCCATCTTTCTCAAACACGAATGATTACCTCCCCCTCTGTTCTCTCTGGACATACCTTACAGGCAGCCACGCCCACACCAAAATCTATAGCCAATAACGCGTCAGAGAATGATCAAAGCACCTATCACATAGTTCTCATTTCATAGTACTGCCAAATGACACTCACACAACGTCAAAATACAAAATAATACGTCAGTGTATTGTCATTTAATTGCCAGTTTGAGTTGCCAGTGTATTTATTTATTAATAATCCTCCTCAGGGCACACTTAAAATGTGAAAAAATATTCACACAAAGCTATGTTTTATACAGTTTATTCAAAGCATTAGCAGATATGTTTGATTTACCAGTGCAAAACACAAACAAGCTTATCTTCAGACTAATAGAGAGATACAAAGACACTGACAGCAAGCTCATGAAATGGTAAAATTAAATTATGTACCAAGTGAATGTGCTAAAAAAAATATATATATATATGGCTATCGATTCTTAAGGGGAAATTAATTCTTCATACATTTTTAAATGCCAAACTGTCTGTTGGAATAGAAAATTATAGAAGATCAACAGAAAATAGCAAGGAATGTGTGTTTAAATTGTCTCACCTGACAAGAAATGAGAACTGCATTTAAATGCTCAACTTTCAAAAGAGAAGCATACTTTTTAAACAGATTTCTTATTATTGGTAAATAAATATAAATAATAGAAATAGAACATCCTTATGTTACATTGCTTACATAAAATTGCCAGTTTGAGTTGCCAGTGTATTTATTTATTAATAATCCTCCTCAGGGCACACTTAAAATGTGAAAAAATATTCACACAAAGCTATGTTTTATACAGTTTATTCAAAGCATTAGCAGATATGTTTAATTTACCAGTGCAAAACACAAACAAGCTTATTTTCAGACTAATAGAGAGATACAAAGACACTGACAGCAAGCTCATGAAATGGTAAAATTACGACTTAAAGGGATAGTTCACCCCAAAATGAAAATACTGTCAATAATTACTCACCCTAATGTCATTCCAAACTCGTAAGACCTTTGTTCATCTTCAGAACACAAATTATAATATTTTTGAAGAAATCTGAGTTTTCTGACCCTGCTTAGACAGCAACGCAACTACTATGTTCAAGGCCCAGAAAGGTAGTAAGGAGGACATTGTTAAATTAGGTCTTGTCAAAGACTGAGGCTACACTTGAAAACAGTTGTTTTGTCCTAACGCTCTCATTTCACACTAGCATTTTCAAATGTTTTTCAAAAGTTTTCACACCCACACTGAAAACGCTACATTCACTTTATTGTATATGCATAAAGCCACAAAAAAGCTCACTGAGACAATACAGATGGAACAATTCTGCTGGCAAGATTATTTTAATTAGGAAAATATCTCACCATTCAATGTTGCACTCACTCAGCATTGTATATCTGATCTAAAACACAACTGCCCTCATGTTTTGCCACAAACAGCAATCACAAGTAAATGTCATCTTTGCAGGACTGTGATATGAAGAGTGTAAAAAAGCCTCATCCACATTTCAACACAAAAACGGCTTTTTGAATTTATCTACTTTTGGAGAGCTGACACAGAAGAGAAGAAATTACTGAAAGTCATTATTTTTGTTTTTATTTACACACAAAAAGTGCTGTTATAGCTTCACAAAATTATTGTTGAGCCACTGATGTCACATGGACTGTTTTAACGATGTCTTTACTACCTTTCTGGACCTTAAACCTGCTAGTACCATTGCTGTGTGTGCAGGGTCAAAAAGCTCTTGGATTTTATCAGAAATATCTTAATTTGTGTTCTGAAGATGAGCGAAGGTCTTACAAGGTTGGAACGACATAAGGGTGAGTAATTAATGACATAATAATACACAGAGTTCACTTTTCCTTTGTCTTTCTTATTAAAATAGTTCCTTTTCCTGTTTCTCCAGCTCCAGCTACGGCTTCTCCAGCTGAATGTCTTCTTCACAGCTGCCCACATCCTGATAGGGGCCTTGATTGGTGCGTTGAATTTGATGGTAAGCTGCACTGCAGTCATCCAGGTTTAGACCCTGTTGAGAGATACGTGAAGGCCGCTTTCGTGAATACACAGCATGTTAATAGGAATATATAGTGGGAATAGACTTACCTCATAGATATTCTCCTCTTCCCTTTCTTTCTTCTTCTCCAGCTGATTCAAACTCTTTGACTAAAGGGAAAAAAAGTTGATCTATCATCATCACAGAATCACTTTATTTATTTGTGTAATGTTATTTGTGGTGCAGATTTCTTTTTCCATAAGGTGTATGGAATACATCCAATCATCATTAAATCAACATTACACGGTCAGGGTGTCTAACCTTGCAGAGAAGCATGGTGCCAGGGATCAACACACTCAGCAGCAGCAACACCCCTTCTGCTGTAATGATGCTGTTCTTCACACTCTCGCTGAGGTTCAAGGTCTTCTGCAAAGGTACTAATTAAAGAGAAGGTTTTAATTCCTGAAGACTTTTCAGAAATGACAAGTAGATCAAACTGACTGTAGTCAGAGAAAAGTTAAACAAACAGCCAAAAGAGCTGATGGTTTCACTTCCTCCTACAATAAAACTTGCATGTGTGTATGTAAAAAGAGTTAAGTTACACAAACTTAGCATGGATGAGAGGAATTTAGTTTTATGTCACTGAATGGGCTATTTGTGTTTGCCTAACTGAGCCAATTGAATGATTTGTGGGGATTATTGCACAATGCGGCCTCTTTTGAGAGCCTGAGTGCTTGCATTGTTATGTTTGTGACTTTCATGTTTATGTAATGAAGATTAAATAGTTAGACATTGGGCTTACATCTGAGTATGTATTAAAACGCATAATTACAAGTTCTATATACAGTATTTATTATAGACTACTTTTTAAAAGTTTGAGGTCAGTAAGATGAAAAATAATACTTTTTAGCAAGAGTGCATTAAATTGTGACAGTAAAAAGTGACGGTAAAGACTTTGTTAAAAAAAGAAAATAATTCTATTTTAAATTAATTCTGTTCTTTTGATTATTCTATTAATCAAAGAAAATCTTAAGAAGCTCTACACTGATAATAATAAGTAACGTTTCTTGAGCCCCAAAAGATGGCTGATGAAAACGTAGCTTTACCATCACAGGAATAAATTACATTATAAAATACATTAAAACAGAAAGCAGCTATTTTAAATTCTAATAATATGTCACAGTGTTTCTCTTTTTACTGTATTTTTGACTATGTGCAATCTTGATGAGCGAAAGAGACTTCTTTTATTAAAAAGAAATTGGAATGGTAGTGTATATTGTTATCTGAAAATGTTTCTGTGATACTAACAAGAAATAAAATGAAGTATACTTCAACATATAGCTGTGGTATTACTCACTGTATACTTGAAGGAAGGTACCATGGGTAAAGATGTGAACAGAGCTATGATTCAGTCTACACTGGTACAAGGCAGTATCACTGAGACGGACCTCCTTGAAAACCAGGAAATGGCATGTGACATTTTTCCCTTTTTCTGTCTTGTTTACGGGCAGATTTACTAAACTGGGCTTTGTGGTACCATTGGTGGAGTAAATGTTCATCATCCAGGAGACATGGGGATTCTCTTTCCAGCGGTAGCAGCATTTGATGGTGGCTTTATGGGAGAGAGCCACACGCAGCAACGGCTTATCCGACTCCAGTTGTAGCTCTAGACTAGCGTTGCAAACAGCTTAAGCAAAAGACAATAAACCAAAAAAGCCATATAATAATATGGTCTAATTTTGGGTGACACAACAGCAGAATAAAGTATTTGAGTGAAAAACAGTCCACAGTGTATATATGTAATTACAACCCTTTAATATCAAAGCAACTTAACATTAAGCTTTAATTTTCCCCCAAAGGGCATTAACTTTAATCCACATGATATCAGCATGTTTAAATCTGTTAGCTAAACCATATGCTTCCCACCCACAAAAAGACTTATCATCTGAACTGCTATTCAATACAATGTAAAATTAAATTAAACCCTTAAAAATGGTAGGTCACACTAAAAAAGGCAAAGATAGAAAAACTGGTGAAAATCTAGACTGGCAGCAATAAGATGCAAATTGAAACAGCAACAGCTGCTCTGAGAGGAAATCAGCTTCACTGAAGCAGAACACAGACGTGCAGCTGGAAACTGCATACTTTGTTCTTTTGCAGAAGATAAAAAGTTTATTACTGAATTTGAAATAATATGCTTTCAAAAAACTAAATTTCTCTTTCTCTCTCCCACTCTCTCTCTATTTTTTTGCTCAAAGAGAGCTTAGATTACTTTAAAACCATTTAATAATAATGCATGCTTAACAAATATTAACATTTTACATTAAAACCAACATTACATACTACATTAAATATGTTAATGCTTACCTGCCAAGAAACTCAAGGCAATCACCAGTTTGAACACCATTTTCTTTAATGAACCTGATGAACTCTCAAATAAACCTCTTGCTGCTCATTAGCAAATGCGCCGTTCAAGTGTTTGTCTTGTCTTCCTGTATCATCTGCACCCACCCATTCTTCTATTTCAGTTTGTGGTAAACTCACGCAAATACAGGGGTTGGACAAAATAATGTGAACTTCTGGGAAATAGGCACTATTTCATTATTAACGTGTTTTATTTGACTTTAAAAGAGATTTATACAATGTTTGAAGTTAATAAAAAACATTTGCTTCTCACCCTTTTCTCCAAAACAGCGCACAGTAGTTTGATAATAAAAACAGATAATTGAACTGGCCAGGTCCGATGTTGGAGTTCATCTTGGTGCTCCAACTGTCTAAGTTTAATGTCCACAACACAATATTTTTCCCCATTTTATCATTGGCATCTGTGATTAAAACAGCTCCTTCACAGATGTTGGCTTTGTGTACGCAGCCATAATCGTAAGTAAAACACCAAGCAACTGGGCCTTTAAGGCTACAGATGCTCAAGTGGTAAAAGGCCACCATGATTTGTCATTTTTGGAAAACTCACCCTACCGACGCTTTGTACTAAATAAAACAGTAACACTTTACTTAAGGCCTGTATGTATAATGCACTGTAAATTTATTTATAATGTATGGTATACTGCATCATATTTTTCATAAACAATTGTAACCAAAGTTAACACGCATTATATTTGCAAATACCTTGTTGAAAGTGGTTGTCATTTGTTTTAATCCATTATATTTTCTATAATGGGTTCAATGAATAGATAAGTACTATAATTTATTATACTACGGGCTGTTGAATTTGATTGGCTGACAAACGTTCTAAGGTGTTCAACTGACCCTTTGCAAAATCCGCCCTTCTTAGTTAATGCTGCTTTCACACTACGCATCATGTTCTCATGCAGTGAAAAATACATCGCTGAACAAAGAGAAAACGGACAACCATGCCAGCAGACAAGAGCAGGTTACTTCTGAAATGAAAAAAGGTCTCAGCTTTAAAATGCTGTCATTTTTCAAAAAATTAAAACAATAAATACAGTTTTGTGGCTCTTTAATATGTCGTGACAGATCACTGTATTGCTTTATTGGATTAATCAACAGGTAAACCGATCATCTTTTCTTATTTATTTAAAACACAAAATAAACATGAATGGCTATTTTTTTAAACCGTGGAAAGATGTCAATACACAGAATTTTTCAAGTTTAAGTCCACCTAAGTTAATCTACACTGTAAAAAATAACAGTAAAAGACAGTAAAAATGCTACAGTAAAAACCTGTTAAATGGTTAACGGTAAGTTTCCCTACTATATATGGTGAAAAATTGTATTGGACATTGCATGTAATTTTATGGTAGTATATCGCTTTTGGAAGTGAAAATAACCGTAAATTGACATTTCCAGAATTCCCTGTATTACTTTTTTTTTTCATGTTTTATTTTGGTTTTTTGTTAAAATAACCGTTTCTTCTTAGTTTTTTCTTATCCGTTATGTACATTAGGGTTGTATGTTACACCTAATGCTGTGAAATTAATGTTTATTGCATTAATTTAGTTTCATGTGTGTTACAATGATGGTGTTTAGTGTTTCTGTGAATGACACTGTGCACAAGCCGCTTGTGATGGGCTTTGGTTCATCATGTGACTTCCTCATCACCACCTGCTTTTGGTGGTTATCATTGTATTACAAAGGTACAAAACAGATTTCAGTACTTTAGTAGGTTGGTACATTAACATCACATCAGTTACTGAAATTACGATATTTAAATGTAAATTTAAGTTAAAACGGTAAAAACCTAAAATGTTGCTCCTGTATTTTTTACGGTAAAATTCTGGCAACCACAGCTGACTTTTTTTTTTTTTTTTTTACCCAAAATTTTATGAAAATTTTTTTCAGTGTACTCTCCTGTCTGATTTGTTTGTTGGACATAATGGCAGAATCTGTGTTATGATTAGTCGGATCGCCTGTCAATCAAGCTGTCCAAAGTTCTGACTGCATTACAAGTCCATATTTCGCCAAATAATTTCAGTTACTTCAAAGGTCCTTGCAGCCTAAAACCCACACTGACCAAGCAAATAAATATAGTAAACAGTAGGATAAAAACGCTCAATTATTTCCGTGTTATGTATGGCAAGTATGTTCTATTTCTTCCGCTTTCTCTCCCTTACAGACACACACTCAGTACAAAAGCGAACATCGTGTTGTCATTTCTCACTATTAACGGCGCTGTTCTTGATGATGAACTTGTAGTTTCTCTATTAGTAGAAACACCGCTGCCTGTTGAGAAACGCATTCTCCTCTTTTTTTTTTTTTTTTTTTTTTTTTTTTAGATAAGGTAATCTGTTAATATGCTGCTGAAAATAAGGACAATAAAAGCTCATTTCTGATCATTTATTTAAAAAAACGAAAAACAATAATTAAAAAAACGTACCTAAATTTTTATGTATCTTACATACAAAATCAAAGCCCAAATACACAGAATAGTCCTTGCATAATCAGTTATATAGACAGACAGCAATGCCTGTAATGAGTGGACTCCTGTACACAGAATTACATAAAAGACAGTCATGGATTGCAGAGGGTTTAAAAGATCTAACAAAGAGCACTCAGTACTAAGTACTCGGCCTTTTAAGAACAACAAATGAGTGGAACTACTATAATTTGGCGGGTATGGAGCAAAATTTCAGATTATTTAACACTGAACATCGCCTGTCAGCCGGATTAAAACAGCCCTTTAGAAATAAAAACAAACCCTAAATCTGCACAAGGCACCCTATAAATACATTTAAACATTGATATATCACTATGTATACGTATATGTATATACGGACAGATACACAAGAAAATTTTAAGGAATGAGAGAGAAAAACACCACACCCAAAACCCTGTCTTATCAGTTATCAAATATCCAAGGCTCAATTTGAAACAGACTTTCTAATCGAATTTAAATAGTGGACAGTTCTTACCATAAAAGTGAAGCCTTTTATAGTTGTTCTGGTTAAGGGTGCACTTTGTCTCTGTCAGTCCTCCTTTATAATAAGCAATGCATAGTATGGTAATTACATAATTTTCCAAGAAAATGAATGGAAAAGAATAATCCACCCATTCAAGCAATCGCCAACGAAAAATTAAAAAAAAAATTGTGCAAAAGGACTACAAGAAAGTGAAGTACGTAGAACAGATCTTGCACCATGATCGTTTCATTACAAAACTTTAAACATTTTTGTTTTCTACTTCTAAAAGGAAAAAAATATATATATGTAAATGAACAAAAGGTCTGATTGATGTACTAGGACCAACACAGCCGGTCAGAATGCAACACCTCTGGCAAACTGTTCTGGTAAACCATTTTGCGAAGGTAATCAGCTGGGAAAACAGCAGGGAAAGAAACCAAGGCTTTGCAGAAATCAAAATAATCAACACAGCTACAACTTAAAAATGAATTAAAAAAAAAAAAAAAAAAAAAAAAAAATCACACTATGTAACAAATAAGGTAAATAAGTTGCATAATTAGGAAGTCGGTCGAGGATAAAAAAAAAACCTGTGAACCTGTTGCAGTAGCATCATGAATACATGAAAATAATTACAGTACTGCTGAGAAAACCTACAGTTTGTGTTCCTGTCTCTGAGATATAACATCATTTGAAACCCCTGCAAGTGCCTGATTCTCTGTCGTCTGGTTTTCTAATATAAGCAGAGCAGGAGAGAAAAAACTGGTCCCTTAAGATGGAAAACATGGACTGATAATGAAAATCAGAATACTTCTCTATTACTCATACAGTAATTCAGTTCTGAACCAACTTAATTCCTTCCGTCTTAAATAGGATTTTAAGCCAATCCATCCACTTCACCCTTACAGTTCATAATGTCATGGTCAAGTCTAAATTTACAGCTGACCTCCCCATGCAAGGCAAAAGTGTTTTTGTATCTAAACTTTGTTCCACTATAATTTCTTTGGTCCTGGTTATAAAGAAAACTACTCCCTAAAATAAAATAAACAGAAACAATGACAATTACAAGCAATTACAGAATACAACGGTAGAGTAACTGTACTATAGAACATAATGGTAGAAAAAACGGAACTCTCTGAAATGACTGATGCCTTTTACAGCCACAGAAACAGAATTTGCATAGTGCACACAAATAGGCAATGTGTGATGATTATCATAAGATCTGGGTTGACCTACCAGAGTACAATCTGCAACACCAGGGTTAGAGAATGCTCTACATTGTGCATGCTTGTTATAACAGCACTGATGTGTGGATGTACCTGCAAGCTGGTCATTCAAATGCATATTTCCTCAAACCTGCAATCTCAAACCGTGACGACATCTCACCTTCTTTAAACCTTCTCTCTACTTTCTTTGCTCATCCATCTGTTGATCTATCCTACTTAGCACTTCTTTTCTCATTCACAGCAACAAAAGAACAACAAAAACCGGGTTTAATTAAAAAGTCCAGGCTTTGATTCCCTAGTTTACAAAATTTTGACCAATGCATGCTACAGTGGCTCAATACTCTACTAAAAATCTACATATATCCTTTTGAATATCTATTATTTTTGAAAATACAATGTAATATAGTATGGTAAGATTTATTAGGATGAGTGAACATCTTGAAATGTGTTAAAAAAACGAAAGAGCATTATCTGTTGAAAACCTGACTAAACTACAGTCTGAAAAGCAGGCTTCATATGCACCAGACTGCATTCACAAGGATGCAACTCTAGTTTTCTATGAATATAGATAGTCTTTTGGTACTAAATTTAGTTTTGACATGCTTAGGTTTATCATTGTGTGTGCGCGTGTTTGTATGTTACAGTGCTTTCACATGCACCCGTAGCATTTCGCTCTATCGCTCTAGGTGTTGCACATTTCTTTGGCATCTTTTGGTGAGACAGTCTCTCAACAGAAAAACACATATGCACTTATTCAAGGTCAAGGATCACTATCATCTCACAACACTTCATTTCGTTTCTCAGTGGCATGAAAAGTGATGGAGGCCTGCTGACAATCTTCTGAAAAGGCAGTTGAGAAGAGCGAAGAGACAGAACAGGAACATTCAGGCAGAATTAGTCAATCAGCAAATTCCTCGAAAGCAAGTCTCGAGTCCAGCACATACAGTGATCTGAGGACAAAGAAGACAGATGATAGAAACTGAATTGCTATATTTACAAAAAAAAGGGAGAATGGTGCTATATAGAAATAAAAATGATACATATAAAAATATGGTTTTGTACTGAAGAGATTGTTTACCCAAAAATGAACATTCTGTCTTTAATTGCTCACCCTCATGTCGTTCCAAACCCGTAAGACCTTTGTTCATCTTCAGAACACAAATATTTTTTGATGAAATCTGAGAGCTTTCTGATGCTGTATAGACAGCAAGTACTACATTGAAGGCTCAGAAAGGCAGTAAGGACATCGATAAAATAGTCCATGTGACATCAGTGGCATAACCGTAATTTTATGAAGCTATGAGAATAATTTTTGTGTGCAAAAGGAAAAAAAAAAAAAAAAAAAAAAAAAAACTTTGTTCAACAATTTCTTTTCTGCTGATGCCGGTCCTGCATCAGCAGCACCAAACGCATGTACTCTTGTAAACGCACATCGAAGACCAACATGGAAGGGAAGAAAATGTTGAGTGAAGTCGTTATTTTTGTTTTCTTTGCTTACAAAAAGTGTTATCGTAGCTTCATAAAATTACGGTTGAATTTCACATGGACTATTTTAACGATGTTCTTACTACCTTTCAGGGCCTTGAAAGTGGTAGTTGTGTTGCTGTATAAGATGGGTCAGAAAGCTCATGGATTTGATCAAAAATACAGTGCCTTGCGAAAATATTCATACCCCTTCATTTTTTCATGTTTTGTTATTATGCTGCCTTATATTAAACCGTTTTGAATTATGTTTTTTCCACATCAATCTACACTTCAAACACCATAAATGACAAAGCAAAAACAGAATTGTCACAACTTTGTAAACTTTTAAAAATAAATAAAAATACCCATTCAATTGAACTTGCCTCAGGTTAAATTCACTCATTGTATAGCAACATCTAAAAGCAATTTGAATGCTCCTGAGCTCAATCACAACTTTCCCATATAAGGGTATGAATACTTATGCAATGGAATCATTTCAGTTTTTCTATTTTTAATACATTTCCAAAGATGTTAAAAACCTGTTTTTTTTGCTTTGCCATTATGGTGTATGGAGTGTAGATTGATAACTAGTCATTTAAAAAGTAATTTAAAGCAGTGAAAATGAAGACACTGTATCTTAATTTGTGTTTCAAAGATGAATGAATGTCTTGTGGGTTTGGACTGACAGGGACAATTTTTGGGTGAACTACCCCTTTAAGTATATGGTAGTACCTTGTAACAGCAGGTTGTGATGTTTATCAATTGTAATGGCCCCCCTGAAGTGAATATTTAGCAAGAGCCTCTTGCAACTTATGATGGTCCTCCTCCATAGCCTGGAAACAAACACAACACCAGAGATACATATTAATATGGACACCTCTCTCAGCTTATTCTCCTCACTCACATCCAGACTCAGTCCATTAAATTTTCTCCTCCACTTCAAGATCTGACGCTGTACTCTTTCCCAAATTGATTTCTCCTTACCTGCAGTCTCTTCAGCTGCTCCTCAATAGACTGCAGTCTCCTCTGCACCTCCTCCAGGCGTTCCTGAGAAAGCACTAAAGGAGCACTGATCCCACTTTCCTCTTCTCCTTTACTTCCTCCATCTCCCCCAGTCTGTTCTCCTTCAGTTCCTCCTTCTGTGCTGGATTCCTCCACTGAGGAGGAGAAATAAAAAGGCAATATTAATATTAATAGTGTTTTGCACACCAAAAAGCCATACTTTATGGCTGTTTTCCACATTTCTAAATGGTTTGTTGAAGAGGGAGCACAGCTGTACTTTCTTAAATGTGAGGTTGAACTTCTTCAGCTTAAAACCTGAAGCGATATGTGTGCACTACCTGACGACTGACCTCCATCTGCCTCCTGTCTTTCAGGTGCCGTCCCTCCATTTTCCCCAAGAGTCTGAGAGTCATCTGACAGGCTAATACTCCCGACAAATAGCCTCTTCAGATACATGACTGCGAGAGGAATACAAGCAAAAGAAAAATAAGTACAGCATTAAATTGTTGGTGTTCACTGATAAACCTGCATAAAATGACACACATTCTGACCTTCATCCAAAGCATCAGTAGCAAACTTCTCCGGAGGGGTGTGACTATGGCTGAGCAGATCAAAGCCATTGGCTGCTAGGAAGTCTATGAGTGAATCACTATCTCTGCTCTTCTCATCAGTAAGACTGTCTTTAAATCGCCCTGTGGTGAAATAAAACACACATTCACATTCAAATACTATGGTAAAATTACTTGGACAGACTTACTATGTGTTTCCAAGAGTCAAAAGTCTCACCACTGCGTTTCAACAGGTCTCCTCCATTCTCGGTGGGGCTAAGAGGGGGATGCACACTGGAGAAAAGAAATGGAAAGAGTTTTAATGAATGAAATCAGCTTTGAGCTTGCTAGTTCGACATTTGTTAGTCAAAAAACACACTCACGGGCTGTATGCAGTTCCAGGTATGCTGCCGTGTATGCTACCTTTTTCTCTTTGCGGCTTATTCCCACCCCTCTTCTTCAACTCGTCAACCGTAGTCTTAATCACCTCTGTCCAACTGGAGCATAAAACAGACATATCAAACTACATGTTTTGGTTTCAATTTTGGGATTTCGTATTATCTGCCTGTCAGTCATTCGTTTAGTGTTCCATATCAATAGTGTTCCGTTTATGGCCTCATATAGTTCACAAACTCACTTTTTCTTCTCACCGCCGGACTGAGCAACCAGTTCATAGATCTGCGCGCCGCTGTCCCAGGTGAAGATGACATAGAGGGCCTTCGGGTCTGATGGAAACAATGAAAGCAATTGTATATCAGGTTCACGTTTTTCAGAATACAACATGGTAACTCACTGAAACTCACTCACCAGTGGCCACATCTCTGAGGAAAACAGATTCTAGTTTGATGACTGGACTCAGCATCTGTTTGCCTTCCTGAGCGGCAATGTTGCTTTTGCTCTGACACTTCAAAACCATCTTATCATCCTGCTTCTGAAACAAGACCAGCAGGTCTGACAGCAAAACACAGTGCACATCTGCAGAAAAATAGGGTGAGTAAGAGGCTGTATTCTCGATTGCGGAAGCATTGAAAGCCAAAAAACACATTTGCCAAAAAATTTTAAGTTGACAGGGGTTACCGATCGCTTTCTCCTTGGTCACCCTCCATGTCAGTGGTCCTTCAAACAGCATCTTTCTGGTGGTCAGATCAATGTTCTGATGAACAGAGAAAAGAGTGGATCATATCAGTCCCAGAGCGTCTGTATTAGTAACGTAACTGATACATGAGACGTCAAGATATTTCTCACCTTGTACTCACTGTAGAGGTCATTGCTCGGTTTCAGTCCTGAGGTGTCCAGCCGGCGCTGGTAGTCTTTTAAAATCTGAATTGAAGATAGGCAGATATTTAGGAGAAAAAAAAAGAAAGTGGTGGTTGGGAAAATGCATATTAGAAATAATGAATTAAATGATCCGTATAGGGTGAGGGGGCGGGGTATGATCAAAGTCTTATATCACAGTATGGATAATTTAATACAGTATCACACTAAAAACAAACTTCACAACATGCTGGAATGTAGTAATGCTGCCAGAACACATCCTGTTTAAACCCTGTTTATTTGAAGGAACTGAATTCTCACCAGCAGGTTCTCCATGAGTTTGACTTCTTCATTGACGTGGTTGAGGATCTTACGGCACGATTCTGCTGCTTGGTTAATGTTCTCTTTTTCTACTGCATCATCTGTAAGACAAAAAACATTGGTTATCCAACAATTTTTGTCTAATATACTGGATTCTGTCTGTTTACTTATTTATGCTCATTTGGGTAGTTGATAAATAGGCAGTAAAAAATGCTTATTTTGTAAAAGACAAATTTTCAGAAGAAACTTTTCTGACCCACTTCAAATGTTCACTACTGTATAACTCCCTTATTGCAATACTCAACTGTTTTTTAAGATTTTGAGATAAAAACAAATCTGTGGTTCTTTTATGTGTCACACCATAGGACATTACGTCACACGAAAGGACAGAAATGGTAGTTATTAAAGTATTTCTATTTAACTTTGAATGTGTCAAAGGAGAAAGTTAGTTTGATTTTGACACAAACAATATCAAGGTTTTTTTTAGCAAAACAAAATAATTCACAAAATTCAGTCTCTTAGTCAATCTGGTGGATCTCTGTTAATTTTCTGTCTATATTTCCATGTCCTCTTCCTTCCACTAATTTTTCTCCCTCAATTCTTTCTGTTTCAAAAACAAAGTATCACATTTTGTATGTTTTTTCATGACTTTATAACAGTACAAGTTTTCTGCAAAAACATCAGAAAATAGTTTAATTAATGTAATTATTGTAATTCTAACTGAAAATTATCAAAAAGAATAATAATAAAAAAAAGTGTTAAGTAAAAACTTATTTAATTATTTAAAATGCTTTTTAAAGAGACCTTGTCCTCTGGTGTGACATCTTTGTCCAGTGTTACAGGCGACACACCAGTGGACATTTTCTGTCACACCAAAGGACGTTCCTATGTGCTATTCCAAGCTAGCGGTTAGCGGGACATATCTGCATAATTTTCCATGATTATGTAGTTTAACATACAGTTTTTAATTAAAAATATAATTTAGGGGTGTCACGATAAAGAACAACAAAACGCAACACTTTTGTAGTGGTTCCAAAAAAGTTAAAAATTTGAACAATTCACAGGGGGTTTCAGTAATATGATCATGAATGGAGTCCTTTAACTAATTTAAATTTTGTCTGGAATTGGCCAATTTAAAATCAGGATATGGTGTCTCTTCAGAGGACAGTTTGTTTTTTTTGTTTTTTTTAAGAGACAAACTGTATCCAGTTCCTACGCGTTCTTCCAAATATATGGATGAAACAAATGATTGCCATTTACTAAAACAGACACTTGTAAAATTATGCCAGATGTATTTTTTAAAAATTTTATGCTTTTTTTTTTTAATTTATAAAAGTTGTATTTTACTGAACCATGCTTGAGACAGTCACACCATTGGACAATTTTGAGATTTGGCTCAAAAATGTAAAAAAACAAAAACAACAAAAAAAACAAAACAAAAAAAACAACCCATTTATTCATGTGACTGCAATGCAAAATTTTCAGCAACACTTACTGCAGTCTTTAGTGTCTCATGATCCATCAGAAATCATTCTAATATCATCAATACTACACTTAATAGAACTGAAAATCGAGACACATTTGTCAGCAGCACCACATGTATGTACCATGGTACTGTTGTGAACGCATGTCAAAGACTGACATGGAACATGGTCATTATTTTTGTTTTCTTTGCACACAAAAGTATTCTCAGAGCTTCATAAAATTATGTTTGAACCACTGATGTCAAATGGACTATTTTATCAATGTCCTTGCTACCTTGTTTAGCACGTGTTTTACAAAAAAAAAAAGCAGTATTAGATTGGAAACACTTACCTGTGTTCTTGGCAATGTTTTCCAGCAAAAGAGGGTACTTGGTTAGTCTTTGCATCTCTATGGGAATGATGTCCTTCAGCTGTAGCCTCCGACACTGTGGCTTACTCTCTGCCTCCTACAACACAAACACAGAACATTTACTTAAAGACATTGAGACGCCAAGCCTCCCGAAATATTTTTACCTATCACAATATATTTATGTGACTGCTGAACAGTTGCAATAACATGAAAAAGAGTGTTTTAAGTGTAAACGTACCAGTATGAAAGCATTAAAACGGGGATCCTTCTTCTGTCTGCTCTTTATCTGCTCTAGAGCCCAGGACTGGTAGCTACAGAAGCGTGCGGTGAGCTTCTGAAACCATTCTCCCTCTGATCCACTGAACTAAAGAGATAAAGACATGTCTAATATAAGTTCATGTTGTCAAGAATAATGCTGAATGGCACAGTCTTGAGAAAGAATATGGAAAACTAGCATTTAGCACACTCTAAGCTACTTACCCTGTTGAGAAGTGGCGTGCTTATGATTTTGACAATGTACTCATCCTCCTGCCGCAGTCTTTTTAGATTCTCATAGAAAGCATCTGCAAAAAAATAGAATGGATTTAAGCTATATCAAGGCTGCTCATGAATAACTTCAAACATCAAAAATCTTTTTAAACCATGCAGATTTCAGTATATCAATGTATATGAAGTGGATACATACAGTGCATCTCTATGATCTCATCAAGGCTGGGGAAGATGGTGGCCAGCTCAGTCACGGTCATAATCTCTTCCCTCTCCAGCGGACGAGAAAACACAGTCTGCAATACACTCAGCATACGGACATGAGCATGCTCTGTTGCAAACAGCTCTGAGAGACACAGAAAAAAATATGTTCATCAATGCACCCTGCTACATAGCAGATTCAACAACTTGAACTTGTGCATTTTTTTTTTTTTTTGGACATTTTTGCTTGTACTACCATTGATGATTTCCTGTCTTTTGATTTCCTTCTTGCTCAGTTTATTTAGCTCCTCTGATGAAGCAAGGACCCTCCAGTTGGGTGGGTCCTGCTCAAGCTCCAGGAGACGGGGCTCCATCTCTTCCTGCTGAGGGAAGGGGCCAAAAGCAGGACCAGTGCTAAGGCCATCAGTCAACAAACCACCTTCCGCACTAAGAGAGACACATTAAGGGAAAAAATTGAAAAGGGATACATACTAGTTGGTATGTAGGTAGTGATAATTACAATGAATTCTGTGAGTTACTGAGAAGCCCCTTGTGCTGCTGTCTCCTGTGGACGGTATGTATAAGTGTGTGTGCCGGTTAGTTTTTGCCTTACGAGACTGAATGCTGTGGGGAGGGTGAGAGGGGGTGGGAGGTGGAAGTTGACTGCAGGTCCACGTCGCTACGGGAGCGAGACTGCTTGGCCCGGGTAGAGCCACTACGGCGAGAGTGACGGCGCTCCACGCAAAGGCTCTCGCTTCGGCGTACATTCCTGAACACCCAAGAGAAGTGGGGAGGAAAGGAAACGGGTAGAGCAAAAGCAGAATAAGAAAAGAAAGAAGAATTGAAGAAAAGTGGTAAGATAGGAACAGAAAGGGAAGAGGAAGAGGAAATGAAAGTGGAAGAGATAGGAAGAATAAGGAAAGGAAAATGGTCGGAAGAAGAAAAGAAAAAAGGAAAGGAAGGAAAAGACAGGACAGGACAAAACAGGAAAGGAAAAGACAGGACAGGACAAAACAGGAAAGGAAAGGACAGTAAAGGAAAGGAAAAGACAGGAACAAAAAGGAAAAGACAAGATAGGAAAGGAGTGGTAAGAAAGGATAGAAGATAAGGAAAAGGGAACGAAAAGGAAGACGAAGCAATGGACAGGGAAAAGAAGGAAAGGGAAAAAGGAAATGAAAGGAAAGGGAAAGAGATAGGAAGAATATGGAAAGGAAAATAGTGGGAAGATGAAAAGAAAAAAGGAAAGGAAGGAAAAGACAGAATAGGAAAAAAAGGAAAGGAAAGGAAAAGACAGGACAGGACAGGATAAGAAAGACAAGATAAAGACAAGAATGACAAGACAAGATAAAAAAGGAAAGGGGTGGTAAAAAAGGAATAAAAAAAGAAGAGAAAAGGGAAACAAATAAGCAGGAAAAGGAAGAGGAAGAGATAAAAACAGGAAAGGAAAGGAAAGGAAAGGAAAGGAAAGGAAAGGACAAGACAGGAACATGAAGAAAAGGACAAGACAAGATAGGACAGGAAAGGAATGAAAGGAGAGGACAGGACAATAAAGGAAAACAGGACAAAAATGAAAGGATAGGACAAGACAAGAAAGTAAAGGACAAGACAGGAATGGAAAGGAAACAAAAGAACAGGACAAGACAACAAAGTAAAAAAACAAGACAGGAAAAGAGAGGAAACAAAAGAACAGGACAGGACAGGACAGGACAGGACAGGGGAAGTAGCAGAAATGTGGGAGGACATTGAATGACAGTGAGGTTAGACACCACAGACCAAAGGTAACATGAACAGATGACAGAAACAGAAAATTGAACAGTGATGAAGAAGAAACAGTAAGTGAAATGTGAAGACAAATGATGTCAAAACCACTATATAACATTATTAGGAGATTCATTCAGCCCCATCAGTTCAAAGACCCTTCTGGGATCCACATTAACAAACATCTCCAGCTCTTTCTAATGTGTCATTTTCAACATCTCAGTGCATTTGAACCTCAGTTATACTGGTATAAAACAGTACTGGCTAACAAGTGAGCTCCACTCGTGCAAAGCATCCCAAAAAGCAAATGCTTCCACCCTCAATCCCTAAAGCCCAAAAACCTGAGAAGAACCATACTTAGCCATGCAGTGAATATGAATGTCTGTGTGGGTCTAAAGATAAAGCTTAAAAACCATAGCACTGATTCTGCAATGTTTTCTACCAAATGAATAATGTAATCTGTGTTTAGTAAAAACATGTGTGCATCAGTAGCAGTTGAGGCTGGCAGAAAATCCCAGAGACAATCACGCAGACCCACCTTGTCTTCTTTCTGTAAAAACATAGGGCGAACGAACAGTTACAGCATCACCGAGAACAAACCGTTTATTAACAAACACCCAACCAAAACTTCCAACTATAAACCAACTAACCTCAACGCTACCCTGAACAAAATCTCAAGGCAAACAACAAAGCAAGACAGAGCGCACAACAACGGACACCAGCAACAAACAATGCTTCCACATGAAAGACAGTTGCACGAGCAAAATAAAAATGCACAGCTAATCTAGTTGTGCTAGCTTTATGTATTATACTATAAACAGTAAGTAAAGGAGCTACATTAAGTTTCTAAGTCACGTTTATTTGAAATCCAGAAGGTTGCTGGTTCAATTCCCACAAGTAATCACCATTATACCAAACTGCAGAACATCAAGTCACTTTGAAGGACAGCGCCTGCTAAATATCTATCTACAAATTGAAGCAGCAAAAACAAAACCTTTGAAATAATTGGGCAGTCATAATATTTGCTCAAATTTGCTCAGAAACTATTTTGATATCGTTGTGCCTTGGTGCAACATTGCGGGACAAAGCGCTGACTGGATGCGAAGAAACACTGCGGTACGGGTAAACTGAAAGCTAACAAATGACTGACGCTGCAAAACATCTGGTGGGACATGGAACAAAGACAAAGAGGTAAAAACAAAAGGAGGCAGCAAAATGCAGAGAAACAATCAAAGTGGGAAAAACAGGTGTTAGGATAGGAGGGGAAAGAGAGGGAGGCGCGTATGCGCAGTAAGGAACTGTCTTGGTCTTTGTTGTCCTTAAGGAAGGTAGCGTATATTGCGGGCAGCAGCAGGAGCAGCAGCACAGGAGGCACACAGCACACTCCCCGAGACAAAGCAAGGGAGGACACCCACCCTTAGGTATGTAGTAGAAAGTAAGGCTGTAACTACTTCTGATACTGCTCGGTTAAAGCTTTTCATTTTTCTTATGCGTTGCTTTTATATCTGCTCCTCATTCTTTTTCCTTTTTTCTTACCTGCTGTCCTGATTGTCCTCTGGAAGGAGGTCAACGAAAGAGGGAGTTTCAGCAATGGAGAGACTCCCAGCAGTACTGACAGGAGATGCGTCTCCCGACTCTGGGACTGGTTTGGGATCTGAGCGATTGTTGTTGACACCTACAAGAGACTAAATTTCTAAAAATGGCACACTAGGCAGGCATTTAATAATATCAAAGCTCACCTATAGTGTTATTTATTTGTATGTGTTGCTTGTTTCACACTGAATCTAGATATCATCATATATTAGTACCATACCAGTAATATGTAACCCTGGACCACAAAACCAGTCAATTGTTTGAAATTGAGATTTATCCATCATCTGAAAGCTGAATAAATACGCTTTTACTGATATATGGTTTGTTAGGATAGGACAATATTTGGCCGTGATACAACTATTTGAAAATCTGGAATCCGGGGTGCAAACAAATTGAGAAAAATCACCTTTAAAGTTGTCCAAATGAAGCTCTTAGCAATGCATATTACTAATCAAAGGTTAATATATATAAATATTGATACATATTTAGGAAATTTACAAAATACCTTCATGGAACATCTTTACTTAATATCCTAATGACTTTTGGCATAAAAGAAAAATCAATCATTTTGACCCATACAGTGTATTTTTGGCTATTGCTACAAATATACCTGTGCTACTTAAGGTTTTGTGGTCCAGGGTCACATATTATAGATTTTATAGATCAATTATCAATTATAGATCAGCTGATATTGAAGATGTATTTGTTAATATCAAATAAACTAAAACTAAAATTAAAAAAAAAAAAAAAGTTATTATCATTAACTGAAACTAAACCCATTAAAACCATTTTTGATCATTTAAACAAAGTCAAAATAAAATATAAATATTACATGTAAAACATGACAATGAAAATTAGAAATGTTGCCTTGGCAGCTAACTGAAATAAGTTTAATGTGAAGCACTGAAAGTAATATTAAAAAAAAAAAAAATGACGATAGCAAATAATTACCTTAAATTAAAATGATTGAAATTATTTCTAAATAACACTGAATTGTACTCACTACAATTATGTTTACCTGCTATCATCAAACACTCACAAAATGTTAATCATTAAAAACACTATGTAATAATACAGATAAGTGTAATCTTTTAAGACTGTACATTATAATGCAAATTTTTGTTTTCATGAAACCATTAAAATGATTGATTTTAAGCAGTGTGTTGTTTTTTTATTTATTTAGAGAGTACGAAAGAGTACAGAATTTTGATATTAGCCATTTATCGATTTTCGGACATAACACTAAAATAATTATTGGTTTGTCTGTATCAGCAACCATGTTAATATTGGTGCATCCCTGATTATATTTCCATTTATATTTCCAGTAGACTCACATATACTGTACCATGTTATTCAATTTCCCATATGTCCAATGTACTTAAAGGACCGGCTTGATCCAGAATTAAAATTTTCTGATAATTTACTCACCCCTATGTCATCCAAGATGTATTTTCTTTCTTCAGTCAAAAAGAAATTAAGGTTTTAAAAGGAAAACATTCCAGTATTTTTCTCCATAAAATGGACTTCAATGGGAATCAATAAGTTGAAGGTCTAAATTGCAGTTTCAATGCTTTAAAGGGCTCTACACGATCCCAGCCAAGGAATAAGGGTCTTGTCTAGAGAGACAATTGATCATTTTCTAAAAAAAAATTTAAAAAATTACAAAAACAAAAAACACACTTCACGCATTACGTAGTCATGTTGGAAAGATCACGCGTGACGTAGGCAGAAGTACCAACCCAGTGTAAAAAGCAAAGCAAACGTGCAAAGAAAGTCAAAAAAAACTACATTGTTGGACAATATTACAGTTGGAGGATGGATTTTAAATGAGTTTTTGCCCTACCCTACCTTTTGAACTGAAGTACACAGAGGAAGAATTAACTGCGTGTGACCTTTCCAACTTGATTATGCAATGTGTGGTTAAAAAGTATATACATTTTTATTTTTTTTAGAAAATGACCAATCGTTTTGCAAGGGAAGACCCTGATTCTTTTGAAGCTGCACTGAAACTGCAACTTGGACATTCAACTTGTGGGTCCCCATTGAAGTTGCACTATATGGAGGAAAATCCTGGACTGTTTTCCTCAAGACTGCATAAACTGCATTTTGGAAGTTCAGACTCCATAGCAGTCCATTATATGGAGAAAAATGCTGAAATGTTTTCCTCAAAAAACAATTTCTTTTCGACTAAAATAGGAAAGACACGAACATCTTAGATGACATGGGGGTGAGTAAATTATCAGGACATTTGAATTCAGGAGTAAACTAATCCTTTTTAATCTAAAACACATAAGGGACATTTTCTGATCCTCACCCATGTCATTCTGAGAATCACCAGGACTAGGAGAAACGCTGACGCTGATGGACTCTTCACTGCCATCCGGGGCATGCGTACTACCTGACCCTGCCACACCAGGTTTCCGCCCTTGAGCGGCGCCGCTATCGGTTATGGACGCTCGATGAGGTGCTGGAGTTGGCTTGAGTTGCTTTACTAGACCGAGAGAAAGTATGAGAGAACAGAGATGAGAGGTAGGATCAAGAGCAACATGTCAAACAGGCGCAATTACAAACAATTAAGGATGGACAGATGATCATTGTGTAGTTCTAACAAGAAGACATGACAGATGGACAACTAGATGAAAGAGAAGGGGGCAATCAGGAGTTTGATCCAACAGTGTTAGTCATTCATTGAGAAAGGGAGTTTCAAAGGTCCATCAAGCCCATAAATCTTAAGTAAAAGGGATCCAAACATGAACAAACAACACACAAAAATCAGAAAAATGTTTGTGAACACATCACCTGTGGTATATTGTAATAATAAGATCATTAAAAGATTAAGCAAGCATTAAAAAACACTTTCTAAACACATTATCACAACCAAAGTCACCTCAACCAGAAAACCTATTCTGATTTGCTAAACAGATGAATAAGGAAGCGAAACTACAGACAAACCCATGTGTTTAAAGTGGAACATGCAAACATGCATTAGATTTGATTAGCAAGGGAATGTACCATCCAAGAGGAGAGAATCTACACAAAGAACAGACCATAATACCTTCAAAGTCCAATCTAGTTTGCTTACCATCATCTGCAAGAGGAAAACATAGCAAAACAAACAATTTCCTTTAAATTCTACATCCATCTTTGATCTTGCAGGTATTTCAATAAATATATGCAGAATGTTTCTCATGCAATAAGCACCTTCTAGTTTCTGTACACATTGGTCTCAATGATTTTAGCAGGTGTCTGAGATGTTATGGGTAATTAGTGTAAATGGTCGAATGCAAATCGATGTGCACAGTGAAAAAATACAGGTTTGGTCAATGAGCGTGTGATGTAAGTAGGGCGTGTTTTCTGAGGGAGAGGGATGAAGGGATTGTACTGAGTACGTACGGGTGAATCCAGGCGGTTTGATGGGTTTGCTGGGTTTGCTGGTTCCCCATGGCTGTTCAACAGAAAAAGAAACAATATTAGACAAAATAACACAAATTAATTTTGTAATGTGAAAATCAGAGGAATTATGCTGTGTAATGAACCATGGAGAATATCATCTAACCTTTAACACAGAAGGGACAGAGGGCCGCCATCCTGACTTAGCTTTCTTGTTGTCAAGTGCTCTGGTCCTGACGCCAAGGTGCTTCATATAAAAAGCCACTGCTCCAAAGATGCAGGTACTTAAAGAAAATAATAGAAATGGTTACAGAGAGTATTGAAATTTTGGGGGAAAAGCTGCTTCATAACTTAAAGGGTTAGTTTACCCAAAAATTAAAATTCGCTCAAAGGAGACGTTCACTTCCAGAACAAAAATTTACAGATTATGTACCCCCTTGTCATCCAAGATGTTCATGTCGTTCTTTCTTCATTCGCAAAGAAATTATGTTTCTTGAGGAAAATATTTTAGGAATGTTCTCCATATAATTGACTTCTATGGTGTCTGTGAGTTTGAACTTCCAAAATGCAGTTTAAACGCAGCTTCAAAGGGCTCTAAACCATCCCAGCCATGGAAGAAGAGTCTTTCCTGAAACGCTTTCCTTGAGAAAATTAATTTCTAATAATCTTGGATGACAAGGGGGTGAGTAAACGATCTGTAATTTTTTGTTCTGGAAGTGACCTTCTCTTTTAATTACTCACCCTCATGACGTTCCGAAACTCGTACGACCTTTGTTCATCTTAAGAACACAAATTAAGATGCAATCCGAGAGCTTTCTGACTCTCCATAGACAGCAAGGATCCTTCCACATTCAAGGTTGTCAAAACAGTCCATGTGACATCAGTGGTTTAACCATAATTTTTTTGAAGCTGCAAGAATACTTTTTGTGTGTACAAAAAAAAAAAAAAAAAAAATGTGCACAAAAAGTATTCTTGTAGCTTCATAAAATTATGGTCGAACCACTGATGTCACAGACTATTTTGTCGATGTTCTTGGTACCTTTCTGGACTTTGAACATGGAAGGAGGCTTGATGTCTATGCAGGGTCAGAAAACTCAAATTTTTAATTTGTGTTCTAAAGATGAATAAAGGTCTTACAGCTTTGGAACAACATAAGGATGAGTAATTAACTACAGAATTTTATTTTTGGGTGAACTATCTCTTTAATGTGTCAGCAGCACTACTTCAACAATATAATTTTGCCAAAAAAAAAAAAAAAAAAAAAAAATCATGTCAGTCATGTTATTTACGGTTTTGTCAGCCTTTGTGTGAGCTTTAGTGTGGTTCTCAAAATTTTGGTATTCCAAGTAAACTTCTAAAGACCATCTCAGATGTCTAAAACATTCACTTATGATATGTGACCCTGGACCACAAAACCAGTCATAAGGGTCAGTTTTTTTTAGAAACTGAGATTTATGCATCTGAAAGCTGAATAAATAAGCTTTCCATTGATGTTTGTAGGGATATGATGATATGTGGCTAAGTTACAACCGTTTAAAATCTGAACTGGAATCTGATGGTAAAAAAAAAAAAAAAAAAAAAAAAAAATCTAAATATAGAAAAATTCACCTTTAAAGTATTATCAAATTGTCCAAGTACCACAGTGGGGATCTTAAATTGGCATATGGCCATTTCACTTAAAAAGAGCAACAGAATCTCCAGTAAAGAAGAAGAGAAAAGGGTGGAGGACTAGAAAGGGGAAGGACAGAAGTCTAGAGGAGGAGACTGTGCACATGTGCATGTCCATTGTCTCATGCACACATGGATTAAGTGTTACAGCTGTGCATGACAAAAATGAACAACTGCAACAGCTGCAAGTATCCACTAACAGCTTCTTGCACGGACACATTGTGCCTAACTTCAGCCTGGAGTTCTTTTCATAATACATGCTTATGTTACATTTCTTTGCAATAAAATCATACCAATCAAACAATACAAAATGTTAGGAATGACTGATATCTTCACTAAAAAAAATGGCATCTAAAAAGATGGGTTTTACAACCAACAAAAAGTGATGTTCATTCACTTTAATGACATATTGATGATAGATATATATAATGCCATTATATATGCCCATATATATAAAGTTACAAACACACAAATCTACACACCAATCTATAATACAACACCGATCATATAGAAAAAGACATGCAACTGACTTGTATTCTGCATCTGCACTTGTAAAAAGAAAAGATGATAAAGAAAAAAGAAACTCACCTTTTGTCCTTGTCTGCAACAATCGAGGGGCTGCAAAAGTGAGACAGAAATAATTAGAGGGATATCAAAGGAAAAATGCAGCACAATGCTGGTCTAAAAAAAAACTCACCGCTTAAAGTTAAGTAACATTTTTTCTGCCTCGTTCTCGACCGGTTTTTAACTCTGTTTTTGGACGATGGAATCTAAAGCGTTCAAGCTTTTCCTGACTCAAAATGACAGTAACTGTTGTGTTGTTTGCAGAATTCAAACTAATGAACATATTCTGTCACTTGCAAATGAAATAAAGAAAAAAAAAAAAAAAAAAAAAAAAGATTTAAAAAAAATGGTGCTGCATCAAAAACTGCACTCAGCCAAATTGTTTAAAATGCAAAATGCAATGAAACAGTCTCTTGCAAACCTACAGTAGAAGTCTGATCTACACTATCTTTTCAAACTGCAAAAACTACTAGCGCTCTCCTAAGGCACTGAGGTTGTCCTACGGCGATGTCCAGAAGCAAGCGAAGCGCTCCGGAGGTGGAACTTGCTATTTAACAGTGTTTTTGTCTGATGCAACCGGCATGCAAGAACATGGAAATCGGATACATATGTTTTCCTATGATAATATGAAAGGAGGAGTGTGATAAGGAATCCCCAGCATCTGGCCAATCAAAAATCTTGATCCGCCTCTTAGATTAGAAGTGCAGCCAATGAGAGCGTCTCTAAGTGAGGTCATTTCTGTTGTACTGAGGGAGGAGAATGAATGAGGGAGCAAAAAAACTGTGCCAGAGGAAGCGGATAGCATTTGGGAAAACAGAGGACGATTGTGTGAGTGCATATAAAGACTGAATACACATACTGAGACCACTAGACATCAAAAGAATCTGTTTGAAGTCTCTGAGGACGTATTATGTATTTAATAATGTCACTGAATGTGAGACATAATATCTTACATGCATGCAGCTTTTATCAGTGTCACTTCACCCTGGTGAGTCTTGTATATATTAACTATCCTATCTCATTGCAAACCAGCTTTTGTCTCTCGCTCTCTTTTCCTCTTTCTGTCAGCCTCAAACCTGACCTCTGCCTCATCCCCCTTTCCATCATTCTCTCTGGCTGAGAGCCAGAAAGCAGAGAGCAGAGACTTCCTGCCAGCGTGGCACTTTTGACTCCATCCTCTCTCTACCACTTCCTCTCCCTTTGCCACCATTTCTTTCTTCGAGATTAATAGGACAGACTTGAAGTTGTAACATGGTGTGTTTTTAATAAAAAGAACGGGTGTGCCTAGACAGAGCATCCAAACCACCTCGGACTGCAGGATTTGCGACTGCTGAGTGCTAAGACAAATGGAATCTGAATGAACTGTTTAGATATGAGGACTGCAAAATGAAAGCAGAATAATGCAAAAACAACACATCATTCTGTCTGGCTGCACACTGACTGAGCTCGCAAATCCTGAACAAATGACTCTTATAAGCCAGTTCTTTTAATCAATCACTTCAAAAGAATCACAAGTGATCCAAGTTTAATGAATCCTTTTTTGAGCACTACTAAATCAACTGACTCACTATTCTCAGTTATGCACGACACATTATTGGAGTAATGGCTGCAGAAAATCCAGCTTTGCCATCACAGAAATAATTACATTTTAAAATAAATGAAAATAGAAAACACATTGTATAAACATTTCACAATATTACTGTTTTTACTCTATTTGCGATTTAAAAAAAAAAAAGGGACTTTTGAATGCTGCTGTACACAAAAAGTATTTTTGTTTTAATATATGTGGTTAGAAACTACACTTATCAGTACACATGGTCCACAGGATAAACTTTTCAACAGTTGGACATGTGGTGTGGTTTTTTACTGTACAGTGTGCAGTGAGCACCAGTTTATCCATGCTGGCTTTTTTTGTGTAAAAATAATGAACTGAATCCAGATTGGCAGTGTCTGTTCAGTGGAAGCGAAAGGCTCAGCAGTCTCCTCCTGTCTCACTTCCTGCAAGGGGGGTCCTCAGTTTTTGTGGGGTGTAATATTAATGCTTACAGCCCCACGTTCACCGTCTAATGTAAATCTACTGCACTCTTTATGATCCCTGACAATTAAAGAACCCAAGATACTTTGCTTAAAGGAACAGTACACCTAAAATGGAAGATTCTGAAATTTTTTAACTCTTACTCACATAGGGCCCTATGAATACCGTGATGCAGAAAACACAGATGGAATCACAGAATCCAGTCATAAAAATTGAATTTACCGTATAACGTGGAATGTCACGGAATTTGCCCAATTTGAGATTAATAAATCTAAAGTAGATCAGTACACTTAAATCAAAATGTGATAGACTACTGTCGGTGTTTGTTTAAATGAGTAAAGCGCAGATGCGAGGTTTCATTTACTACGCACATACTGAAGCGCACGTGACGCTCAAGGTGTTTTCAGCCTCTGGCGCCTCAATATACGAGTACATGAACACATGAACATTTTACATTTACATTTATTCATTTAGCAGACACTTTTATCCAAAGCGACTTACAAGTGGGGAATACGTCAAGCGATTTGTCCTAAAGAGGCAAAACGACTTAGGAAGTCCTCAGTGAACAATCTCTAGAACTGCTCTGAGAGTCACTTCATGAGCATTTTACCTTTTCTTTAAAGAAAAACTGTCATATCATAAACATACAGAAACTTAAAGGTCTTCACAGCAACCTGTCAAATTAAAAGTTCTGATTAACTTGAAAAAACTGTGACAGAAATACATTACCTAATGTAATGATAGGACCATTACTAGTAATAAAATTATTAAAACATTCATTTTTAAGAAATATTTACCAGATTTCTTTTTTTTAACCAGAAATCTGTAAATATACAACACAGTATTTCTGGAAAAAAAAATAATAATAAATGAATTCTTCATAAAATCAATTAATTAGACATGCTTTTGATTATTAAAGTTTAATGAAACCATTCAATTGGAATCCAGGAAATTAATGGAACACCCAGAATTTGGTAAAAACAAAAATTAATTTGAGGAAAAAATAAAACGGATTTCATAGGGCCTTAAAAATGTAATTTTTGTTAGACTTAATACATTTCTGTTACAGTTTCATGATTTCAATTAATCAGACATGCTTTTTGATTAATATTTTTTACTTTAACCATTAAAATAGAATCTAGAAAAATCAAAACGGAAAACGGAATTTGGAAAAAAATAAAATGGAATTCGGGGGAAAAAATAAAAAAGGGAGTTCATAGGGCCCTACATCATCTATATGACTTTATTCCATGAAGCACACAGAATAATTGTGCCTGACACATTATACTGATATTTAGTGTCCATGTGATGCTGTTAAATGGCAGATTTGATCAAAAATACAGTAAAAAAAGTGTAATACTGTTCTGTGATTAAAAAAAGAACATTTATTTGAAACACAAATCTTTTGCAACATTCTAAATGTAAAAACTGTCACTTCTGACATCTAAATGTGTCCTTGTCAAATAAAAGTCTACTAATCCTAAACTGTGGTGTAAATAAATAAATAAAAAAACACTAAAATATAAAATCAATCATTTTAAAAGTGAATTTAATTACACTGTAACAGTATAAAAAAAAATATATGTAACAACAATGGCCGGCTAAAAATATCCAATATAGTGTGCAACCCTACTTCGACTGAAACTCAGAACGTGGTACATAGGTCATAGAGACTACACTTGTTATTGTACTTTTTGTTCTGGAAAAGAGCAGCCTGGTCATTGCACTAAATATCTCCTGAATATCATTTTTCACCAACATTAGTTTATATGTCCATTTTAAGTAAAGAACCATTTAACGTTTGCCTTGTGTTTTCAAAAGGTGACTGAGCTGCATCAGTTTAAATAAAGATAGACCCTATCCACAACAAAAAGAACAATTTTAGAGCCAAGAATGAAATTTCAATGGATATGTCAGCTGATCCTCAGAGTTAATTGAACTGCATATAAAGCACAACAGTGAGTGGAGTGAATTCTGATACTGCTATTATAGAATTCACTGCAAGGGGTCAAACAGCCCAGCAGCAAGAAGATCCTGTGCAGTATGACGCATTCAATAGGCATCACTTAGTAGCCGGTGAGTGAATATCGACAGAGACTCGGGGGTTCTGATCCGCTGTGAATGCAGATTTGACAATAGCTGTATTCTGTCTAAGCGAATCGAGAAGAAGAAGTGTTTGCGATCCTCTTCCCCACTGCATAGATGGTGTTTGACTCAGCAGGGCACCACAAAAATCACACAGCAGACAGTTAGAAATCAGGCTTGGATTATAGGTTAGGCACTGAGTAGGGCAGCAAAAGGCAAAGGACTGGCTCTGTGTTTCAGACAAGACGAGCCCCTGCTGGTTCTCTCTCAACCATGACGAGAGCCAAAGAGAAAACAGACACCCGGTAACCTGACCATAACAGATGGGCTAATTCCACCAAAACTAGGGTTGCATTAATACCAATTCTATTATAATAACAGTTCTTACTTGGCCTCAACCATCCTTTCCAGCATGGATTCAGCCACTGCCTTCTCCTTCATATCCATTGGGATGCGGTCGGTTGGACGATGGGATTCCACATCATTTAGTTCACGCTCATTGGGAGTCATTCCCATCATCCTCTTCTGCCTAATGTGGGAAACAATGACAGGCAGATAGCTATGGTAATCGAGTACCAGCGATAGAGAAATACATGTGACCAGGACCTGACATTTAGAGCCAGATTTACAGCATGCAAAGCATCTTTTGGCTTTAAAATAGTACTGTCAGGACTTACTAAAGACGTGCAGTAAAACCTTAAAAAGCATGTCTGACAGCAAGCGGTAATTTGCGCTGCTCTTGGTAGATTGCGCTGGTCATTATGGAAATGATCTGGCAGTCAGTAAATAACACATAGAAATTTCCCCTCCCATGGGCACTTTAATGGAATTGCGCTCTAATCCTAATTTGCACTGTTTAGTAAATCTGGCCCTCAGATTTTCCCAGACTTTACAAAAATGTATTCTTAAACATGTAAACATAACT